>NW_024428135.1:0-39589 GCF_017562075.2 Anopheles merus | reverse complement strand
AACCGTCAAACGGGGGAATGGGAGAAAAGTGCGCCAAGAAAAGCAGCGTCACTTTGCACACACGAAGAACGTTTGTAAGCAGAATACCACGGAATAAAAGTTCATACATCATAATTACGATAATTTCATATTGTTCCTACATAACCTGCATGATTACATTGACAGATAAAATCGGATGCGACGATCCGACGGAATCAAAAAATTTTGATTCCATTGTACGACGAAATCGCACGTCCGACGTTGTCTGTCAAATCCCATATAAATCTCGTCCGATAAAATCGCATCGGATGAGCGCTGCCACGGGCCTGATTCAGCCGTTAACGCACCAAATTTTAGAACAATCGAAGCTGTCAGTTCTAATAAGATATATTAACCTTGCCCACGCTAGGCCCACTTTTCCAAACATGTTGACGAAAAAAGTATGGATCAAGTGCGGGTTAAGGTCAATATGCTGAACATGAATTAACACATCGATTACTTTAACTCATTCACTTACATCACAGCATAACTTCGGCAATATTAATAATAAATATACTGTGCTCTGACCAGCGAAATAAAAAATTCCATTTGCAAGTAAACAAACACACGCATTCGTATCTTACACAAATATGTTTCACAACAAATTAACTTAAAACACAAGTTTCATTGCTTCCTTTGCACAATGAAACACATTTTGGGGTGATAAATAAAAAACTGACTTTAACAAACATTGAAGTGGCCGCTTCTGTAGATGTGTTGTTTAACCCACCAAATTTACAGTGTTTTCCCAATTGACATTTTCGAGCACGAATAATCGGGAATTCGAGCAAATTCCCTTAAACTGGAGCCTTTAACTTACCTTAAACTGCCCCAGTTTAAGGGAAATTTTAGTACAATTTCATGAAAACCGACCACTGTGCTTTGCTCTTTCGTGTCATTTCCAATTGTCATCATCGAAACGTCAAATGAAAATACAAAACAAAACCAAATTGTTCGGTGATGCTTCATAGCCTGAAATCTAAATTAGTTTTATTATCTCTTGTATTTTCTGCAAAACATAAAAAGGTACATATTAATTAGAATAAATTGAAAGCAAATGATTCACTAAATAAACAAAATGTTCATTTAGGATACGTTTAGCGAAATGGCTTCAAACAACGTGTATAAAACGATAACAGCACCGATGGCAACAGTTCCAGATCTCAGCGTAAAAGCGCAGGCATCGGTAGTACCAGCGACCATCGTACCATTGAAGATATCCGTATCTACATCACCATTATTCCTTCCTGAAAATGTACAACAAACCAATAACCCGGTGATTATCAAAACCGAACAAATGTGCCGGCCAGCACTTACCGTGAATGCCCCTGTGAAGCTCGTGCAATGGTCAAAAGCATCAGCATCCTGCGTCCTTTCGGCATCTCCATTATCGGCTCTTGGCACTGTGAATCAAAACAACAAGCCAGTGGTTATACAATCGGGACAAATGGGCCGACGAGTCCTCACCGTGAATGCCCCTGTGAACCTGGTTCAATCGTCAGCCATCGCATCCTCGCCCCGCGTTTCGGCATCACCGTCATCAGCTCCTGAAAGTGCAAAACAGTGCAAACAAACTCCGTCGACATAGCTGCAAGCTATGTTCTTGTTCCGCCGGGAAGTAACTTTTCTGCTCCTCTTCATTGGTTGTGTAGCCATTTAACTGAAAAAATCCAACAAATTTTCACAAAAAAATAGAGCACAAAATTTATTTTCTTCTTTCGTCAAACACCAAAGCCAAATAAATGACAGCTGAAAATGATGCCATCGTCGTTCGCTACAAGAAGATTACACGCACACAATCATACTTGCCACTTCCTACACGGGTGATCACACACACATCCACACTTTGGACGGTTCGAGCACCAATCGAGCAAATTTAGAACAAAATTTTAGTACCAATGTAAATTGGGTTGGCTTTGTTTGATGCAACCGAATTTTTAGTACAGGAAATTGGTGGTGTTTTCGCTATCTTGGTTATTTGGGTATTTTCTCGCCTCATTGAATTCTATGCTTAATAGTAATCTTGGCCGGAGGAACTTAGTAGATTTCTAACAATTGCAAAATTAAATAACAATTTAATTAAGGGGAAAAATACAATTGGAATTGAAAACCCTTGGCTGAATACAAGACTTAAATTAATTTTCACTACTTATGATACTATGTACAGGCCTTAGCATAAAATAAAAATAATTATAGTAATTCTAAACCTAAAACTATGTTTTAAGAGTTCAATTCTCTTACACTCTTAAATTTTTTTGCCGAATCTCGGTAAATTTTTGCCGAGATCCGCACAACTGACGTCTCGGCAAATATCTCGGTTAAATTTCGGTTTGTTTTGACGTTTACGTATAACCGAGGTTTTCGGTTGCAGCTAACTGAGATTTCGGAAAGAAATAAAAACAATCATTTTTGAATGTCAGTCCTTTTTTCTTTGCATAAAAATTATTTAAGTAACAAATTTAAAATAAAGTTAAATAAATTGGATTGGATGTTTAATAACACAAAAAAAACGCTATTATACCTTTTTGAAGTGGGTTGATTATTTCCGATGAAAATTCTAATATTTCATAATCTTGTATTTACATAGTAATATCTTATGTTTTTATATACAGTGGCCGGCAGAATAAAGTGGCCACTACTTACAATTTACGTTTTTTATTGTTTTCTGTAAAAAATGAAGTTATTGTACTGCTTTATTTTTTGAAACATTGTTTGTGAAATGCTTAAGAATGCGCAGTACCATAGTATAACAAAAATGAGAAGTTTGCTTCAAAAAAAATTTTTTTTCAAAATTGTTAAAAATCACTGTGCCAAAATAAAGTGCCCACTTTGTTCATTCTACAGAAAATATTTTTATGAACAAATATAACACCAAACTTATAATTTATATGCATTTCTCTTGCATTCTTTACATGTTCGAGGATCTTTGGCGTATTTTTTTTTTCAATTTTTAAAGGTTTATCTAGTTCTGCATCTAGTTTCGCATCTGATTCTTCTCAAGCGTTATCAAGAGCATTAAATTTACATTTATTGTTTGTTACACCAGTTTTATTCACCTTCGCACCTATAATCTGCCACAAATCTCGATGGCACCAGATTAGACTTTGGAGGACATGCAAGGTGTTTTATACGATACTAGTTGAGAAATGTTTTTGTATTGATTATGTGTGTTGAGATGTTAGCCTGTAGGAACTGTTTTCAGTTTCCAAAACCTATTTTTCCCAAATTATTGATGAAGAATGTTAAAATAGGTATCAGTCATAGTTGTACTTTCGATTCATACCAGTTTGTCTCCTGATATATAAAATGTATAATAATAGTATAGTATAGATTATTATTGACCATTTTCAGTATATTAGTGTAGTTTCTATGCAATGTTAAGAATTTATGAGTGTTCAGCTCCCCGCCATGACTACAGCAAGACTAACAAAGCCAATTCGCTTCAATATGATCAAGAACATGCAGATATATCGTTAAATTGTTGAAAAACTGATATTTGGACAGATGAGTCCAAATTAGAACAGATGTTCTAGAAATTTCTAGACGCGATCCAACAAACCAATATGTATGAAGAGTGCAATGTGATGACCAGGGGAGGGATTCCTATACGAGAAGTGGGGAGCATGATTTAAATCGACGGCGTAATGAAAGCTAATACCTATATAAGCATACTGTGTGAATTTATCTGTTTTCTGTGAAAAATACGGAGTTAGTAAATAAATTGATGTTACAACAGGAAGACGACTCAAGTTATACACGTAGATTTTTTTTTCAATCAAATCGAATAAAACTTCTTTAATGGCTCTCACTTAGTCTTAATTTTAATGTTATCGAGATTTAGTGTGCAAATTTTAATGCAAATGTGGTGAAAATGACGTGATTAAGTAAAACAAATATGTTAAAGCTCTGAAATACTCTTAGGAAGAACCACTGCCAAATATGTGCAGATAAAAACAAAATAAATTATATCAAAGATCCTCGAACATGTAAAGAATGCGAGAGAAATGCATATAAATTATAAGTTTGGTGTTATATTTGTTCATAAAAATTTTCTGTAGAATGAACAAAGGGGGCACTTTATTTTGGCAAAGTGATTTTTAACAATTTTGAAAAAAATAATTTTTCTTGAAGCAAACTTCTCATTTTTGTTATGCTATGGTACTGCGCATTCTTAAGCATATGAAGAACAATGTTTCAAAAAATAAAGCAGTACAATTACTTCATTTTTCCCGGAAAAAAATTAAAAAATGTAAAATTGTATGTAGTGGCCACTTTATTTTGCCGGCCACTGTAAGATGAATTCTTATTTATTCTAATCACTAGAATTTTGCTTTTCACCGGGCTATTCAAAAGCAGCTGCGCTTTTTAAATAAGGAGAATGTAAATAAATCTTTTTATAAACTTTATTTTAAAACAGCTGCTTTAACAACTTATTGGTAGTTGTACTGAGTGCTCCAAGCTTAAAGCATTGTAGCATATCTGCTATATAAAACTTATTATAATACACACTATCAGATATGCACACATTGTAACACACTTTAGAAAGCCAAACCACACCATTGTAACACATCCATTATAACACATTCTGTAAATCAGATCATACCATAGCAACACACCCGGAAGAATTCAGGCCATCCATTCAAACAAATAACAGATGACACACTTATCAAAAACAACCGAAACGCATAACATAAGCAGGAACAGTATGTAACCCAAAACAGGAACTTAGTGACAAGAACCATCGTTCTTGTCAACAAAAGGCAAACGTAACTAGCTAACAATAACTTCCCAACATAAAACCCGGAACCAAATGTGCGAAACCCTTAACTTCATTGTAGTATAAATAAAACCAATTCCGACCATGGCAAGTCAGATTCGTTTGGACTGTCAAGATAGGACATAACGCTGCCTAAAACCTTCGCCTTCCAACTTATTTCAAGAGTTTAGTTATGTCCCCCTTCCCAAGGCTATGTAAGGTAAGGCTTCTGAACTCCAACGTTTCCAGTAAGGGAAACCTCTTCGGGTTTTATGATCGCCTGGACGATCAAGTGTTGAAAAGTCCGCTTCGAACAAAGTATTATTCCACCTCGGCTCATGTCAGCGAAACACTGACCTACTGCGACAGTACTCGAAGTACAGTTGTACGATCATCGCATTACAGCATGAAGCATGAAAAAATGAAAAGAAAAGTTTGTCAGCCGCATAGCATTAACATTGAAAACTGTTAAGGCTTGACAAAGAACGATGAATGCACGAATCAAATTGTTTCCTACATGAATCGTACTGTTTCTCCACACCACGTAGCATTCGCCGAGTTCAAACCTTTTGGCAATAATTATAATGCGCGGGACATCAGGCGTCGGAAATGACGTCTCGAACTAAAAAAGAAAAAAACATAAAAATAGAAGATTAACATCGTGTCTCAGCACGAAGTCTGTGGAAAAAATATGAGGTTAATGTGATTATTAGAATTGCAACATTGTTAGCTGTAATAGAAACCCTTGTCGAATCCTCGTAACTTACATCAATCCAATCGATTATTCCTTGTAGTGGATTTAATGTTCGCGCATCATTCTATTTGTAGTCTTCTTCGCGGGTTCGCTTGGCTCCTCTCATAGTATTTTTTCTCGTACGAGACACAGTGACTTAATCAGGTCATTTTGATGTACCTGTAATCTATTAGATATTTTTCCAATAATTTCTGTTGGATTAAATTTCACATGTCTTCGAATTTAACAGCAGTAGGATTCATCATTTCGAATTCTAAAGCTATCTGAAAAATGAAGAATTGAGCTACATATGTATCCCTACTTACATTGAGATAGAAGATAATCGACTTACCAATTCTCCTCGGAAGGCTGAAGCCGCCGAACAGTCGGTCATAAATTGGGAAAAAATCCCTCTGGCACGCTTTTCGTGCCGGTAAGCCAGTGTTTATTTCCATAAATATTTTATGTTTTCCATAGAAGTTTCCAAGGGAACAATAGTTTCTAACTCGTACACCTGTGAAAAAGGTTAAAATCAATTTACAGGGTGGCATCGTAGAAGTGATACACCTATTCAAGTACCCCTTTTTGTGTTTTCTGTCACTGTGTGTCAAACTCATGGGTATATTTTGACAGCTTAATTTGTTTACTATTTATCGTGAAAAACGTACACTTAGTGTTCGCTTCAGTTTTCTCATATACTATAATGGATTCAAGTCGCGAACAAATAAAAATCTCGCTTGTTGCTGAAGATGCACGTAGGCCACAACATCATCTTTTCGGACGAAAAACTGTTCCCTCTGGAGGAAACTTTGAATAAGCAGAATGATCGTATTTGTATTCGGATATAACAGCCGATAGAATAACAGCCCCACAGTATCAAAATGCGTCAGCTGTGATGGTTTGGGGAGCTATCTCGGCTAAAGGGAAGTTTCCGTTATTGTTTATCGACAAAGGCGTGAAGATCAACAAGGAGTACTATTTAGAACACGTTTTTCAAGGCCACTTGAAACCAGACGCTAAGAAGCTTTTTGGCAACGACAACTTTTGCTTCCAACAGGATTCAGCTCCAGCCCATAAGGCTTCGATCGTTCAGAAGTGGTGCAAGGAGCATTTGCCATGTTTTATCAATGCATCGGAATGGGCTGCGTTGTCTCCAGATTTGAACCCGTTGGACTTCAGCATATGGAGATGCATGCTTGGAAAGTTGGGCAACGTCAAACATTTGCTTTGGGACGGATTCAAGAAACGGTTGATAAAGATATGGGATGAAATGCCGGATGAAGTTGTGCGTGCGGCCTGCAACGATTTCCAAAAGCGCCTACGGGCGGTTATCAATTGTAAAGGAGAAAGATTTGAAATAAATTAAGTGAAATGCAGGTTTAGTACCAATAGAAGCTATTTAAATAGATTCCTAAGAGAAATCAAACCTGGTGTCAACTTTCTAACAAAAACAAAGTGTATCACTTCTACGATGCCACCTTATAATATCTAAGTATAAGAAACTTCATATGTCATACTACCAAATCATCAATATTTTCTCCACGTTCGTTATTATTTTCGAAGAAGATGGAGTCGATTCATCGTATCTTGATCGGTAGAACACTCGACTACAGGATCTTTTTGCAAGGGTTTCCATTATATAATGAATAGAACCAGCATGCCGTCCTGCTCCTCGTCCACCTTTATCAAACCACGCTGCCTGTAAAATATTCTAAATTTGACTAAAATTCGTGTTGTTCTGTTTTTAAGTGTGCTGTGTTTCCAAATATTTTCCAGTGACTTACACCTGATTTGAATTGCGTTCGAATCTCGTGTGACATGCTGTGATTAAGCTGTTAGTATGTTCTAATCACAAGCAGATATGTTTGGATTTAAACAGTTATATTGCACATAATTCCATCGAAGTGATTGCGAATACATCCTGGCAGCATTCAGAAAAGACAGCACGATACGCGGTATTTTGCGGCTGTTTCCGGTCCCCATTAACCGTGTATCTCGGGGACCGCCTGTACACAGTTAACGACAGCATCACCATGTTTAATGGTCGTAATAAATAATAAAAAATAATATACTTACATAGGGTACATCTGAAAGGCTCGAGGCCAGAATGGGATAAGTTTTAACTAATGATTTAGCAAACATTACTTTTTTTCCGTTTGTGGACGCCTGAAATATATGAAAGAAGTACATCAACTCACACTTTTCATTGTTTTGTACAATACTTACACGCCGTAAGGCAGCGGTAATCGCTGATGCGGGCGTGCGTGCGTTTTCTGAAAATGTATGGAATTTGACACCTGCAGCGGGTGACAGCCCGCAACCGCATGCGTCAATCAAACAATTTTGATTTTTCCGCACGCACGCCCGCACGCCCGCAGTAGCGATTACCGCTACCTAACTGTCCGCTAACCAATCGCAAATTATTCGATTTATTTTTTTGTTGGTGACCTCATCGAGTTTAATTCCTTCTGTCAATGTTTCATGGATTTGTTTACCTTCATCACTTTGCTTAAGGAGTAGGCTAACGTCAATTTCCTTTAAAAAAAGTTACTTCTTCGTATGTACAACACGCCGTAGCAATAATACTCACATTGTCAAAATTGTACATCTTAAAAGTTGAACTCAAGCTTCTGGTTGGTACATTCCTCTGCGTTTCTTCTATAAATTCATTGGGAGGCGTAATGTCAATTGTAACTCCATACTGTTTTTGATATTTTTTAATTATTTTTATCATTTTTGTCGTTAACTGTAGTCTAGTGAAATCATTGTTGTCCAGGGATAAGAAGGTGTCCAAATCTGTTATTTCTTCTTTTACTGTAAGAAATGTTTAATCAATTTCAACCTATCTTTCCTATTTTCCAATCTAACCTATGAAGTATATAATATATATTACGCTTATAAATAATCCTGGCAATAGCTCCTTCGGGAAACATTTTTTTTATCACTTCCAAATGGTGACCAGAAGGCAAAGGTAGTATGCGAATGGATTTCTTCAAACGAAACAAATTTTTCAGTTGGTCCTACTGCAATTTAGTACGCATCTAGACAATCATTATATCCGTTAGTTTTGTATAATTTATCATCAAAAACATAGCACTGTTCATAACCACTGTCTCGACAATAATACCATACAACGGATAATATTCATTTTCGTGGTTTGTTATGCACACTAGCAAGTTTTTTCTGGAGTCGATCCCATTACTGTTGCTTTGTTGGGTACAAAAACATGTGGAACACACAGATTTATGAAGCAAACACTGTAACACTGGATGTAATGGTCAAGGTGGTGATTTTTGTTGAGTCTTCGTCGAATTTTTTTGTAAAATTTCTCCTCATACAACCGAATAAGTTCTTCTAATGATACTAACATATGGTCAGATATTATTGAAGACATCAAAATGTGAGTTATATTCAACAAATGACCGATCATACGCATATACTCGCAATTAGCGGGAACCTTGTCAGTAAACAAAAAAGGAAAAGAAGGAGTATTATCACGTTTTGTTATGCAGTCTGTTGGAGTTTGTAAATAAGTTTAGATAGCATTTCATCAGTAAAGTTCGCCGATGGTCTATTCTTTTTGTCGATGTATCCATAGGCAAATAAATGTATGCGGTCATTGATGAATGATGCAATGAAACCCAATGACTTAATTTTGTGATAGTGACCTAGTACTAGCTGTATAGTTATGGCACCAATCCTTCCGCTATGTCATGCATAGTATTCAAAGCAAAATTTTGTGTAATGTGATAGTATTGTAGCTCATTTAATATGCAATTACCACGTTTCAATCCACAATCTGAAGGCGTCATATCTCCTGAATTAACTTTCTCCAAGTTGAGTTCATACCACTCTTTCGTACGCATGGGAAAATTTTGGAACCGATTCTGATGAAATGCTGGTCTTGGCATAGTGCAAAGTCTGCAGAAGAATTTTGCAATGGGTCCCAGTCATCCGAAAACCTCATGTACAGCCAGTGTATTACCGCAGAAGATCGTTAAAACTGCTCGTATGGTATATTTTCTGTTCCGTACAAAACGTCTACTCCGTGTTCCGGTTTTCGGAGGTCGTGAATTAGAGGTTCCAAGATCTTGCTGAAGCCATGCTTTTTGGAGTCTATAGAAGTGCAATAAATTAGTGGAAATATTGTTTTCGGAGAACTATTCCACCTGCTTGGAAAATTTTCTATTTTAAAATCTAACACCGATACTTTGTTAATACCTGCTCTAGAGCTCAGTGCATTTCCGAGTTCCACGTCGTCTTGATAAAGGCTTATTCGTATGGCATCGGGGATTTTTTTTTTAAATATTCACTGTTTTGGTATGTTTCTCCAGATCGGAAACTAGAGTATTCTTTGAGGGTTGGGTTTGGCGGCAAATTATCTGTCATTAATTCCCTGTTTTGGCGACATCTGAAAATTAGCTTCAAGGTCTCAGTGATCGGTATATACATGAAGGTTTCGTTAACTATTACTTTTGTTGGTATACCATCAATATGCCGAATATCTTTTCGTGTTTGAAGCAATTTTTCTGCTGGTCTTGGAATACTAACTACCAAATTGTTTAAAATCTGTGTTTGTTTTGAACGTGTTGAAACTACCGAAAACAAATCTTCTACGTGGAACTTGTTTAAAAAGTTTATAGTTTCTGGAGCAGCTAAATCAGTTTTACGTTCCGTTAAAAATGACTTTGTTCTTTCTTCGAAGTAAACACCAAGCATTTTTACTTGGTGTTCGCAAAGTTTTATCATTTGCAAAATTTTGGTTTGAGGAAGCGATACATCTGCCGTCAATCTGCAAATACCCAAAGTGACTTTTTTTAATTTGATCCAAAGTTAGTGTCAAAATCAGTTTCCATATCAATGTGGTTTGATTTTTTTGTTACGGGTTCGTCTGGGATCTCATTGAGCGTTTCTCCGATAGCTCTTTTGGTACCGGGTGTTTTGGGCGAACGTGGGTGTTGCTGCAATATGTGCCTTTTTAATGACTTGAAATGGTTATATGT
The DNA here is from genome assembly GCF_017562075.2 of Anopheles merus. Classification (NCBI taxonomy): domain Eukaryota; kingdom Metazoa; phylum Arthropoda; class Insecta; order Diptera; family Culicidae; genus Anopheles; species Anopheles merus. The sequence goes on along the minus strand of NW_024428135.1, from coordinate 29,079 downwards.
CGATCGACATTTTGGTACCATACAATCATAAAACACACGATCCGGATCAAAGTGCTGTTGCCGAATAAGTGCATTAGTGTGATGCTAAAGTTCTTCTACATAGCCAAACACTTTTTCTCCACAGAAGAAGCAAATTAGACCAGGTACCGGAAGCTAAAATGAAAATTATTCATGATTCAAAGATACTTACGGAAAACTTCGTATATTCTTACATCTTCTTCCTGCAGAATGTTCAGAATTACATCCATTTTCGCTTTTATCGCACTTAAAATCACAAAACCACTCCAAAATTGTTTCACTAGCACGCTGTAAACATAATGGCGAATGACAGACAGAAAACCGAGTCACGGCTAGCAAGATAGTTGAAACGTATCAAACCGATATCTCGGTTATTTTTACAGATGAGCTGTCACCGAGCTCATGTTGTGTTTACGTATGCGCTCGGCATGCAGTGTTGCCGAGATTCGGTTAAAATATATATTTAACTGATATGTTAGTATTTTATGGTACTGATTTTCGGCTACTAGGATTTTGTAATGACATATTATTATTATTATTATTATTTATTTAATCTTCAAAGGCCGTATGGCCTAATTAAGATGTAACAAGTCAATAAAAAAAAATACATAGCAAAAACAAGATTTGCATCGCAATTCACTGCGGCCACAGCAAAAGCCGGAGACGTTCCTTGAAGCACTGAGTTGAGATGTCGAAGTCGAAGCAATCCGAGACAGTGTTGAAGACAGCCGACATGCGGAACATAGGGTCAGACCGACCAGCACTGGAACGGGGTTGAGCGAGCCGTAGAGTTTCTCTAGACCTAAGTGTTCGGGATGGTGCATAGATATCGACTCGATGCAACAAAGGCGATGAGTCGATAGAGCCATTTAGCAATCCAGCGATGAAAGAGCATTGTGCATTGCGTCTTCTAACCGAAAGAGGTTCAAGGCCTAGAAGACGGCACCGCGCAGCATATGGAGGAAGATTATTGCGATCCTGCCAGGGAAGTAGGCGTAGGGCATATCTCGTGAGCTTACGTTGAATCGCCTCAAGTCGAGCAATTGAAGAAGCAGTAGTTGGGCTCCAGACTACGCACGAATATTCCAGAACCGAACGAATAATACAGTTGTAGACAGCTTTGATGCAGATGGGGTTGCGGAATTCACTAGTTGTCCGGATAACCACGCCAAGTAATCGATTTCCTCTGGCTACAACGTCATCGATATGCTGTTTAAAGTTCAAACTAGAGTCAAGCAGAACGCCCAGGTCTTTGGCATGATTTTGTCGATTAACTGCAGTGCCGTTAATGAAGTAGGTCCCAGTGACTGGGCTCCTGCATCGACTAAAAGACACACAGTAGCATTTCTCGATGCAGATAGTCAGTCCGTTACGCTTGCACCACGAACAGAAAATTTCGATGCAGTCTTGCAGGAATGTACAATCACCTGTTTTGTAAATAGGCGCAAACATTTTTGCGTCGTCGGCAAACAGACTGATACTGTCGGGAGGTAAAGCGAGGGTAACATCGTTGATGAACAATATGAAGAGAAGCGGGCCAATATTGCTTCCTTGTGGCACACCCGAGCTGCTGACTATTTCTTTGGACATGTGCTTATCAATTTTCACGATGTATGTGCGATTAATTAGGTAAGACTTAAGCCACTGTACGAGCGAGCTGGGAACTCCTTGCTTATCGAGTTTAGCGAGAAGAATTGCGTGCGGAAGAGAGTCGAATGCTGCTTTCAGATCTGTATAAATTGCATCGACTTGAGCTCCGGCAATTTGACTAGTGCAATAGGTTACAAATTCAACCAGGTTCGTGGTAGTCGACTTTTTTTTGGCACGAATCCATGTTGATACGGGCTTAGGTAGCTGCGGCATGTATGTAGCAGATTTTTGTATATCACTAGTTCGAACACCTTGGCAATGGCACACAAAGATGTAATACCCCGGTAGTTGATGGCATCTGTCCTGTCGCCCTTTTTGTAAATAGGAACCATCCAAGATTTTCTCCATGTTTTGGGAAAGTAGCCATTGGCTAGCGATGCATTGAACATTTTTGCAAGGATAGGTGCTACTGTCGTTTGGCAGCGTTTCAGCACGGCAGAAGGTCGGGTCCAGGAGCGAAGGAAGGCTTTAGTTGCATTAGGGCTGATAAAACGATCTCACTGTCGATGAAAGGAGTGCTCATGTTAATTGCGCCAGCCGGAGTGTTGATGAGAGCAGCATCAATGGTATCGGTATCATTCATGGCCGGTGAAAAGCAATCTGCGAAGCGATCCGCGAAGAGATTGCACATTTCATTAGTGTTGGCACTTGTTGCTCCTTTGTACGTAATGGATTTCGGTGTATGCGTGGATTTTGTTTTGGTTGTAGAAGCGCCAAAACGAGTCAGGCCACCTGCAGAGGTTACGTTGAATTTTACTCAAATATCTGCGATATCGAAACCTGTTATAGCTGCAGTATGAAGAGTGCATGTCAAAGTAGATCGAGCGAGATCTTTGGCAGCGGCGCGTTTGGTAGTGACGATAAGCAGCTCTTTTCCAATAAGCAGGGTTTTCAATTGACGATAAGCAGCAGGGTTTTCCAATTGAGTTTAGACTAGCGGCATACTTTTTTTGAATAGTCGCAATAGATTCTTGACTAGCATTCTTTTTTTTCATTACGAGCAATGGTTTATTGACTAGGAGCAATTGATTTCAGCTGGTCCTGCATGACAGCCTAAGAGCGACGGGTTTATAACATCCGGTGTGACAGATCGACTTGAATAATAATCTGTGGATAATATTTAATTTCATCCGCTCATTTGTTTAAATAATTTGTTTTACTGTTATATATCATCCACAAAGAAAGATATATTTATCTGATAGGTTTTCGATGCTATTGTTTTGATTTTATGAATGCACAATACAACACAAAAGTATATAACAGCTGAATTGAAATATGCAGTAGTGGACCCATAGACATAACCTAACCAAAAGCTAGCTTTTTCAGAGTGACCATATGTAGTTCTATCGATTTTCGATCGAATATCGGTTCACAATTGAGCATACTAAAACTCAATATTTCTGACCGAAAATCAAATATTTTCTAAGTATTCACCGTTCAACAATAAAATTGGAATTTAATAAATTTTGTGAGTGAATAAAAAGTTGTTTTTACCGAAAATTACCGAATTTGCTTTAGATTTCCTACCGATAACCTCTAAAAACAATCTGGTCACTTCGCGCCTGCAATCGAATCGATTTTGATCGTAATCAAAAATGGAGGATGCTAGTCAAGAATCTATTGCGCTTATTCAAAAAAAAGTATGATGCTAGTCTAAACTCAATTGGAAAACCCTGTATTTCGGCAGATAATTAACCGAGGTCGTGAAATATTTTTTAGTGTGTAGTATTTGTAGTGGGCTAGTTGTGCACTTTGCATTGTAGTTTAATTTCAACCTGGTTAATATTTTCACTATTGTGGGAATATTACATCCGATGTGTAATGCAGTTGTGTTGTACCACCGAGGGACTCTAAAATAGCTTTCAAGAATTTATTTTGAGCTCTTTGCAATTTTAATTTGTGTGAGTGGGCACAATTTTACCTAATGGGTACAACAGCATTTCGTCTTTGAAATTTAATTTCGATTTCCTATTAAGAAAACTGTACAGAATTCTAAAAAGTTTTTTCACATTTAACAGTAACATTTTCTGTATGATATCTGTATGTCAGTCGTTTATCTACCGTTAGTCCTAGGTATTTAGTATGATCTTTCCGATAAATTTCACAGTCGTTAATTAATGGTCTAGTAATTGGAAGCTTCCGAGAACAGGTATACCTTGTGAAGAAGATACCCAAGTAGCCAAAATTGCCTAAGCAGCTAATTTTGGCATGCTAAAGATCGCTGCTTGAATTCGCCTTTTGCAGTAGATAAACAGCGTTAAAGTTCCAGGTGGATCTTTTAAATAGCGCCTAAGCAGCTTCCTTATGCCACGGTGCCAGGGATTATTTTTCTTTGCGTTTTATTTTCAAGCAAGGCGTCATCAATGAAATATGTTAGCGCCTAGATGTATGCTGAAAGGTAATAGCATACAAGTAGCCATAATTTAGTCCATAACGATAAGAGTTAGTTAGTGTTAGTGAGAACGCGTACGTCTATTGAAATGATGAAATAAATGTTAGAGTCTAAGTTGAACCACCGTACAGAACACATCGGTTTTTTTGATTGAGCTATTGAACATTTGGTCCTTCGAACAAAAAGGGATAAACGAGTTGTCAAAATCGCAATAGAATTCGGGACATTTAGATTCTCATCACAAGATCGCTGCGATTGTATCGTTTTTGCTTGTGCTGAATCCACGAGATTGTTTGTGAGTGGAAGAGTGTAGGCGTACGATTTGCCGGCGCATGCCTTTATGTGCGTGTTTTTTTACGTGAGTGCACATGAAGTGGCATAGAGTTTTGTGACTTTTATTACACTTTTCCGGGAGTCGGCGGTTTAGAGTGCAGAAGTAAGCGAACGATAACAGTGCGTAAGCGTAATTTTGTGCGTGTACCGTTTTTTTTTTAGCTTTAGCAATCGTGCTAGCGATTTGTGCGTGTGCGTTAGTTCGGCCATAGCGTGGGTCCGAGTTACAGAGGTGCGCGTAACTATAGGTGACGTAAAATTGTTTTTTTGTTGATTGCTAGAAAACTACACACATTTGTGTTGGACCTGCTCCTGAGTTGGGATGAGAAGTGTATTTCGGCCAATTCGCGGGCCCCAATGCTAGGAGTGGTAAAATCGTGTGAAAATTAGAACAAGTTTAGCGTCGGAAAGATCGTTGCTAGGACAATCAGTTTGCGGTTAGTGTGTTTCGGCCATCGTGACCGAGTTGGTGTCAGTGTTCGCCATCGCAATTTGAGGAGTGTTGTTGAACTTTAAAATGCCGAAAGCATCGAAAGAAGCAGAAAAAATGGTGCCGTGGATAAGAATTTACCAAGATCGATTGGCAGGCCTAGGGCAATTTGAAGAATTTATGGATAATTACGTGGATGCACAACGTTGTGAATTAAGTAGTCAGCTTTTGTCCTTGGAAGAGGCAAAAAAGACTTATGAAAGCGTGCGGGAAAAGTTGTTATTGGAGTATGATGAGTGTGATGAGGTACAGTTAAGAAGTGAGAGGAAGGAGTTTCAAAGAAAGTATCACAAAGTGAAGGGTTTTCTGTTAGAAAAACAAGGACGAGATGAAAGTGTACGACCGATCGCGAACAGTACTATGACGAACACATTGTTTTCGAGTTCACAAGTGCGTTTACCGAAAATAGAGCTTCCTACGTTTAGTGGTGATAGTACGCAATGGATGAGTTTTAAGGATCGTTTCGAATCGATGGTGCACGAGGTAGTGGAGTTGTCTGAAGTTATGAAGCTGCAATATTTACTGGCGTCGTTGAGAGGAGATGTAGCTCGACAACTTGAACATGTTCAACTTATGGGGGAGAACTATTCGAGTACATGGAAGGCGCTTTTTAAGCGTTTCGATGATGAAAAGAAGCTGAAGCGCGAGTATTTTAAGGCGCTCATGGATCTTCAACCAATGGCAGCAGCAACACCCGAAGAGTTGACTCGAATCGTTAATGAATCTCGACGGTTGGTGCGGGGAATGGAACGACTAAAAGAGCCAGTATCAAAATGGGCTACACCTTGAACAAGTCTGGTAAGATGCAAAATTCATCACGATACGTTAATGGCATACGAAATCTTTGCAGCTGACACGGAAGACAATTTTGATGACCTGATGGAATTCTGTGAAAAGAGGATAAAGATTTTGAACAACACCGTTACCGATGGGACAAACAGAATATCTACAAAAGCAGCTAATGATCCCATTTCAAGTCGTGCAGAGAACAACGGGCAGAGAAAGAACCCCGGTACCAAAATCCATGCGACTTTTCGCTAACGGATTGATTAAATGGCGCCCGATTAGACGATCCGATAGAAGCACTTTTCAGGCTTAACGGATAGTTTGAATGACGCGACATAGTCGTGTTGCAGCAACGTGTGATATGTATCATGCGATGTCTTTTATTGTACATGCGTCTGGATTTTTTAATTCATGCAGTGGTTGCGATGAGAACGAAAATTCTCTCACTCACACAACCACAACCCGTACACGGAACGTACGCGAGCTGTCAGTTTGTAATGCAAACAAAGTGTTGAAGTGGATCTAGTAGTTGATGGGTTTCTAAATCATTCAAATAACAGAAATATATTAGATACGGTAAGTGTAACAATGTCCGCTTTGTTTTGTTTGTTCTCAACAATTTGGCTGATATGTTTTTGCGTTGGATATAGATTCCGAAAATGAACCAAAACAACGTGGCGCAGCCCGGTAGAGGTAAGAAGATTCCTGCATCTGGAAAAAGATCCCGCAATATTTTGGAGAAGGAAAATGAAGAACCTGGAACTAAAAAAAAAGGTAAGATTGCATTGCATTGTTTACATGTGCGATTGTTTAATGCCCCCAGGACAATCGCATGGCAATCGGATTGAAGGCGCAACATTTTCCATACAATCCGCAGTGTTGCGTTTTCTTCGCGCCAACTTTGCCTGTATTTTCAATGAGCCAAGCGATTTTACCCCCTCCTACACGCGTTGTATCCTACAGCACGCTTGTCGCGGCAACGTTCACCACATACACACACATCTCCACACTCAGCGTACGACATCTTCCCTGTTGCTGTTCTGGACTCAGACAAAATTTGTGTTTCTACACTTATTGTTCAAAAAAGTAGAAGCTCTTAGGATCTGAATTTACAAACAAATATCAAAATGTTATGTTCTGCTAATGATATTGCACTGAATTTAATTGCACTAAATTAAGTTTTTACATATCTTTCGTAAAAGTTCGTCAGAGTATGAAAATGTCGATACAATTTGTCATGAATAACTTAAATTTTAAGATTTTCGCGCATAAAATTATGACGCGCGCTGTGTGTGCAGCGGCGTAATTCATTACTCGTATAGCCGTCTCGCTTCTTCTTGTGTGTCCTTTACCGTTGCTCACCGCTTCAAGAACATTGCTGCTCACACACACGTCAGTCTGCGGCAAACAATTGGAGGGGGAGGATGTGTCGGTTTGCTCCAGAAATCGTGTGTGATTTTGGTGTTCCGGATTTGGTTCCATCGCTGTTTGTTTTGGTGGTATTGTAAAGGTAAGAATCATCAACCGATGTAAAAGTGTGAGAGTAAGATGATGCTGATGGTGACTGATGCTTTTCTTTGTTTCTTTTCCTGCTTTCATCCACTGATGGCGTCGAGCATCGCCGAGGATGTGATCGAATGCGGAAAATTCTAAACGAGGAGCTTCATTCCGGATTTTGTTTGCAATAAGGTAAGTTATGATAACACACAAAACATACGAAAAAAGAGTGAGTAATATTATTCTTAACTTTCATTTCTTGAACAGCGCTGAAATCATCCTCCACCTTACAACGAACGGTCAACGGATGAGGAAGGAGAGGAGGGACGGCAAAGGTACACGCACAAACGTGCACACATCAGCCTTCTCTGTGAACGAGAACACGGGAGGGGGAGGCCGGCAACGTATGGAACCTCTTCATTTACGCTCTCTCGTGCGTTCGTGCGTGCGTGCGCGCGCGCGTCTGTGTGTGTATGTATGTGTGTGCATGCCTGCGTGCGTGGCTGTGTGTGTTTTTGCCGCTTCGCATAACGAGATCCTACGGGATCACCTTGCGAAAAACACTAGGAGAGGAGGGGGGTAGGTATATGTGTCTGTGTGTGTATGTGTGCGCGCGTGGTTGTGTGTGTTTTTTGCTGTTTCGCGATCTCCTACGGAATCACCTTGCGAAAACACGAGCGGGGGAGGAGTGGGGTGTGTGTTTGTGTGCTTGCCTGCGTGCGTGCGTGACTTTGTGTGTGTGTTTTTGCATTCGCGTTCTCCTACGGGATCACATTGCGAAAAACACCATGGGGAGGAGGAGGTGTGTGTGTGTTTTCTTTTCTTTGTCGTTTCGCACTCTCCCGCGGGTGCATAAAAAGAAAGTGGAAAATAAAAAAAAAATTAACAACGGATTCGTAAGTGTGTTTGAACTCATTGCTATCCGAAAAAAGTGAGGGGGGGCTCTTGAAATGTAATACACATGTATGCAACATGTATCGTGTCGCCGCGACGGTGTATCTCGCTCAATCCGTTAAGCCTGAAAAGTGCTTCTATCGGATCGTCTAATCGGGCGCCATTTAATCAATCCGTTAGCGAAAAGTCGCATGGATTTTGGTACCGGGGTGTATGCAATTATTTTCAGCGTGCAATATAGTCCAACCGAAGTCAAGCCGACCAATTGCAGATTTTAAAACCGTCATCAAACCGTCAAAGACAAAAACGGAAACCATTGGTAAGACAATATTTGTAGGAGTGATTTCATTAATTAACGTGTAGCATTTTCAGTGAAAGAAGAAGTTGTTTCCGATAACAGCACAACGAAGGATATGATCCAAGCAGCAAGCACCTCGTCATCGTCATATCCGAAAACGGAAAACAAAAAAAGGCACCCACTAATGAAAATGGTAAGGAACAAGGAAATAAATCTGAGGAAATTGTTGGCGGAGGACCGAAATGCAACGAATAGTTGTTATCGGCACCGTATATAGAACAAACTATGACGAACATGATTGTAACCCGACAACAATGATTAGGGTCGACACCAACTCGATACATCCACGGGTCAGATTTGATTCCAACTCAAAATAAGCGCACCAGCTGCACTTCACGGGTTGGAATCGATTCCGTTTGGATCACATCCACAGATTGTGAAATGAAACGTATGACTCACCACTAGCATATAATCATTGCAAACATGTTCGTCACGCACCATCAAAATTTTAACACAGTAATATCAAACAAATTTCCAGTTTTATTAGCTCCCCCAACCGCCGACGTGCAAGCAATAATGTCGTACTTAACGAAGTGTCCCTGGCGATCATCAATGATTCCTAAACAAGAACAAGAAACTCCAGTTTGTTCAACACACAAACAAAATCAACTAGAACCACAACAAGAAAATGAGCAACAACAACAACAGAAAGAGAAACAACAACAACAACAGAAAGAGAAACGACAACAACAACAGAAAGAGGCACAACAACAACAAGATCTCCAAAAAAATAGCCATGAACAATTTCAAACAGTATTGGTAGAAACACAATTTGAAGAACAATACCAACAAGATCCAACAACAAATGTTTCCACATCAAATGGTATGAAGTGCCTTGACAATCTTGAAAATATCCCATTTTTAAATATTAATCTATTTGCAGTCTCCATGACAGGGTCACATCTTCAGTATTTGCCACGTTCCAGATGCAATTCATTAGATGGTGAGTGAGATGATAATAAAATTAAATGTACTTGAATAAGTTTATTAATTTGCTTTGTTACAGATTATCTTAACAACCATTCATTCGATGAAACCCTATCCATACCGATATCGACACCCGCACCAAATGACAATAGTAAGGCAATACCTACAACAACCTCAACTACGACTGCAACTACATCAGCCAATCAGAAAAGCAAAAAAACAAATTCAACATTAGAGCGCAAATTGGAAATTTGAAATACCAAATTAGATTACATAATAGATGTATTACACGAAAAATCAGGACATAGTGAGCCAGTAAATGAATTTGTTTTCGAAGCAATACAGGACCAAAAACAATTAGAGGATTTTGAAAGCCAGCTAGGAGAATCAAACGATACTTTTAAACAAAAAAATTTAACGGAGCTGCGAAGTTCATTAAAGTTAGGGAACTCTAAATACCAAATACACCAGTCATTGGACTTACTATTTTCCCGGCAATTTTTAGCTAAAATGACTTGGTCCGGACGCAGTAAAACAGAGCAAAAGATTCCTTTCTCGTCCTACACTAACATAAAAAATTATTCTTGGAAATTGCGGAGACAAAATTTGTGAAACCGGCGGAAAGATTTGTTTTTGATTATATAGGACAGAAATTACGACATGCCAGCTCTAGACTTAATCTGTCCGGAGCTCGTGCTTCTACTTCTCATAATTTTAAGCCTAAACACTAAATAAGGTAATGCTAGAGAAAATAGAATTAATAACAAAGTATGTTCCTTTATATATTACATTATATTATGTTAATTATGTTCGATAAGCTTACACATGATCTTATACTTGTGATAACATATGTTAAGTATATAATGAAACAAAGTTTGAATTTATGAAATGAATTAAAATTAAAAGAATTTAAAATTCTAAGCAATGTGAACTATTATTAAATAAATGAACTGTCTGGATCGCTCTTTATGAATATGTTTATTTATTTATGTTTCTAAAGTATGAAGCAATGGAATGTACACATACTCTTCTGACATTGTTTTTATAGCTACTAACTTACACTTTATACTTTGAGGGAAAAACTCATCCGAAAATGATGATAACTCATTCATATTACCCTTCGATATGTTCAAAAGGAATGAACTTATAGGCTTGTAAAAATATTCCTCGCTGGTCAGAAGCTTTTTTCCTTTTATAACCTCTGTTGATGCGCGTTCAACTGCTGATTCAAATCTAACTACATGATTATCCTTCGTTAAAAACCATCCGTTTCTATCTCCTTGCTGTAACATTAATCCTTGACGTATATGTGCTGTCCTCTTATCGCAGTGGTGTTTAACGCATGGATATTTAATATTCTCCTCTGTATTTTTGTGTCGGTTGTCAAGTTGATCTAATTCTGCCAAACGGTTTATCACTTGTTGTAAACAGTTCACTCCACTCCTTAACAGCAGCTTCAAAAGACGTAGTTCATTTTCAAACGGATATGTTGATATTAATGGAAGTGGGCCGTAGTTTTTGACATCTTCTAGAACGTGCTGAAGATTGTGTACGTTGCTGGTTAAACCGTTTGGTCCGTAATTTGTTTCGTAGTCCATTACAAAACGATTTAACATTTTTCCTGCTTTTGGCCAATGCTCTTCGTACGCTTTTGATGATAGTAGAGTAATTGAACAAAATAGCAACATAAAATGGGAATATTGCTCGTCTGATATATAATCACGCAAAATAACTATGCTCCCGTAGTGAAGGAATGATCTGAACTCGGTCGCTTTCCAAATACCAAATCCAAATACCTTAAATGTCGTAGCCTTCTATGAATTTCGGATGGAAGCTGAATGTCGGCTAATTTTGATGAAATTGTCTCACATTGTTGATCAGACCATCTAGGTAAAAAGCCACGCTCTCCATCCCTCCATCTCTTAATTAGTTTCTTGAATACTCCATGGTGAATTAGATGCAATTCATCAGCCACAATAAATTGTTTTATCATATCTAAACATTCTAGCTCCAATAGAGGAGTTAGTTCTCTTTGATGCTCTGGCATATAAACGCCATCTCGAAATGCTTTGTTAGTTCGTTGCTCGGCAGAAACTCCTCTAAAAATAGTTCTATTGTTTTCCTTTGTTCCTTGACATGTGCATTTAATGCATCCTTGCAATCCGTTAAAATTCACAACTCCTGTTAATAAACGGAAAAGAAAGATATAGCTTGTTAGCTTTACTTTTAGCTGGTAGAGAAGTAATAGTGTAAATGAATATTTACCTTTTAGCAGAGCTCTAGCAGGAGTATCAGCGATGAAGTAAAGCAGGTTGATTTTGATGAAACGGTTGTGTATAACAATACCACTGGTAGTCAATTCTTTCAACTCATCTACAAGTTGCCGTAAATATTCCTCTATGTTTTGTGGATGCTTCAATCCACAATAAATACCCACTTTCATCGGCGCTTCGTTTGGGAGTTCGTCGATGCTCGCCAAGATTGGCCAAAACTCCAGATTGGTGCTCCTATGAAGTGGTAATCCATCAATAAACACTTTCAGGCTTAGTGTTGAAATATTGTCATCAAGGTTGGCGGTGCTGTTAAAGAAAAAAAGACAAAAATAAATTAATATTTGAAATTGCGATTCCATCTGTATTGAACTTACCGAAACTTTTTCATGAGGCATGTCTTTATTCCTTGGTACCACAGCTGCCCTCCAGTGATGTTTGTAATTCCTGCAGGTTTCTTTGGAGTTTTTAGTAATGTACGAGGATCTTTAGGAAGAGAAGCATCACAGTTTGTACGTAAAATTCTCAGCAGAAACCGAAGCGATTTATGGTCTATATTGGAAACCAATGACCAGATTTTTAAGCATTCTTTAAGATCCAGATTTTCTATTTCGATTTCATCTGTTTCGTCATCCTCTTGCTCTTCGTTGATGTTAATGGTTTCATTTTCATCAGCCTCGTTGATGTCCAAATTTTCAATATCCTCATCCTCGTTAATGTCGATGTTTTCATTGTCTCCTTCAGAATCACAATCGCTTATGATTTTTAAATTGCTACTTGCGTCTATGTTTGCTTGATTTGGTAATATATCAGCTGCAGTAAAAGGTAATGCAGAGGATGTTGAAGGCTGATTCCTCAGATCTATTTGCGTTTCACTATGCGTTGCACTAGACTGGGTATCCAATCTTGATACTTTTGCCTTAGCATCAGCATCTTTATAAAGTTTTCCGGTTATTTTAAGTTGTTGCGAATATGGAATATTTTCCATCACTAATCGAGCTTACACTTTTCAAGAAATACACGAGACACAATGGCAGAGCTCCGAATTAGAACAGAGATGTCACACAAACAACAACGTATTTGCGAATGAGGGGCATGCTGTATTTGGAGCAAAATTTATACAACCCGAAGTATGAAAAGGTATGTAAATTTACCTTTGCACAACATACGAATCATTTAATTGCCTGGGGTTTTTATGCACAGGTGCGTGTTCTAGCTGTTGTAAAAGTTACCTGCGTTTTTTATGGTTTCGTATGCCTGTAAAATTTTCTTAGTTTTCCAGGTATGAATAAGCCTTTTTTGTAAGTTAAGAGTAAGTTTTATTTGTTTAGCAGGTATGTTTATGAGTTATGTTTATGTGTATTATTTATATTTAAGAAATGGTAGACTTTGTACAAATCTACCAGGTTAACAGGATAAGTTTTTAGTTTTGACAGGTTTCGACAGGGTAACAAAATACGCGAATGTGTGCAAAAATGCGATGCATAACATCAACGTATTTAACATGAAATCTAATTACATTTTAAGAGCTTTACATTTTCCGGGTGTTCGACAGGACCCGTGGTGTATTGAACCATTATAATGTATTTATGAAATTGCTGTTATTTGGCGTAACGACCTAAGGGCAGGGCTGTACCGGGCTTCTAGGCTTATTAGTACCATGCAGACGGATATTCAATCCTTGACACAAGGGACCGGTCCATAGAAGGCTTGAACTCACGACGAGTTTTTTTTTAAGTTTTGCCACCTGAGGACTGTACCACGTTTTGCTTATATATAAAAAAAGCATTTGTAACTTGACATACTGGGGGTACAGTAGTATTACAGTAGTTTATAAAGCAAAATAAGAACATTTTCATCATACAATATTGAAATTGTTAGTTTATGAGCAGTTTTAGTTAAACTGCTGCTCTGGCCAGCCCAATACTGGTACAATTACCCTACCTTTATAGTAAATCAAACAATGTTCAGATATGTACACAGGTGCTAGACAAAGTGCTTGGTGCGCTCCACACGCGGTGTCGTGTACCAACTGGAACCATACCGGAAGCGGGTTCCTACGACAATCGGCGCAGATCACGAACGTAAGCTCCATGTGCGGTGCCGTATTGATCGAGTGGACCGTCCGGTATGCAGATGACACCATGCAGGCGGGATGAACATGATCACGGCATGTGGTTGGTAACGTGACCGGTAGGCGAAGAACACCAAGCAGCGTCGAAACATAAAACCTAGCAAATTAGTCTGTGTTTCCCTGCCGAAAAATAAACATATCTTTTAAAAACTCACGAGGGAGTTTCTCAAACATATTTGTACATTTTGTAAAAATAAAGAAAGTCCTTCCTCATAAAGAAAGTTCTTTCTCATAAAGAAAGGGAAGTATCTTTTAATGTTCAACAGCCTGAATAATAATTTTAAAAATAAGTATGAACTGAACAGGGCATTCATTCGAACTCTTTTTCACATACATAGTTTAAACAACACTGTTAACGAATATTCAACTACATAATTCGTATACATAGTTACAATTTAATTTCATGTACTTTTTCACACTAATGCCCTGTGCTCCTATCCCCGAGGTCCGACCACGGGATGACAAAGTTTGAGATGCAAGGGCTCGATGAAAATCAGGTGCGTGCGCAACAGCCCCAGTCGTATCGATCACGGCATAATTCACATGACAGTCGACAGCGCGACCGATGCGTTAGCAGCAGGTGGAAAACGACCCTTTGTAACTTGGATTCGTTCCATATTGGAATTCGCAGCATTGATATCCGAGAGAGGGAGAGAGATACAGCTGAGAACGATATTTGAGGTGCTTGCCGATGCGTGTAGTGAAATACTTCAACGCACATGCTATAACGTGCGCACCAGAAATCCCTGTGCGCCATTACCTGGGTAAAAGGAGGCAGCGGAACATCATTTTAATGAAAACCGCGTGATCGAGAAGGTCATTAAAGTTAGCATGTGCTAACAGTTTCATGTTTCCAATTCATCAAAATAGGTGAGGGCAAAGGTGGAGAAAGCTCTCGACGGCGAGCAATTATATGATGCCTGTAACGGTTGGCACTGAGCTGCCTGCTGAGATGGCAACGTAAAAAGCCCCAGAACATTGAAAATAATTCAACATGCTACGACGATAGTATCGAAACAGGAATACCTGGTAAACTCGTCTTTCGAGCGGTCATTTGCACCGTATTAAAAACCGACAACAAATGATATTGCTCCCCAAGCCTAGATAACCTTTCGAAAATATTAGCTTTGGTGCTGTGAATGCACTCGGAAAAATACTTCAGCGACGTATATTCATTCACCTGTACCAAGAGGAATAGGATTCACAACAATGTCAATGTCCAATGACCGGTACGCCCTACGCGGCGTGTGGTTTTCCTATCACTTAATCTTGTGTATTGTCAACACGGGCATAACGGCCATATCGTTCGACAGCATTAACGCTCGGGATAAACACTGCCTGATGGCTGTGGCGTTACACATCCGCCATCCGCATGGACACTGTCAGCTGAAATGCCATCGTGCCAAGTAAGGGTTATGGTTTGGTTCTGTTGTTCAAGTTTAAAGCTATCTCCGGAAGTAGTCTCTATCACCGTCAGTAGAGTGATCGTGTCGTTCACATGAATCGTTCTCACCTGCTGGCAGCAGCCACCGATTCGGCGTTATGCTACGCACCACCTGTGCGGTACGGGGACTGCCAGGAGTGCTTCTGGAGTGCTGCAGATTGCTCAGACTGGTACAGCGTAAGTCAGCAATTGGCGTGGGAAATTGGTATGAACGCATTGCAGTTTGTGGAACTCATACCAATCTACCCAGCAAGCAAGGACACCCGTATCCACATCCATCGTGGAGCGAAGCAGCAACGAAGAGCAGCGACATACAGATATCAGATGCCGCCAACTATGAAAAAGCAGTCAACTCAAGTGAGCACAACACATAATTCCGGACGTGGGATCCTAGCAGCCATGGAAACACGGACAAGTTACATTCCATATTCAGTCACGAATATTTCCGCGTGTACCTTTTTGGTATTTTGGATCACTGCCGGACTCTCGGACTGAACGCAGTTCCCTGGCGTAGACTCGCAAATCCCTGGTGGGGCAAGTTGGGTGGGATTGGGCATGGACAATAGAATATCTTGAAGTCACTTGTTTACCTAAAAAAACATGAACACACCCAGTAACTTTATCGTTTTACATTATAAACACATTAACCATTCAAAATTAAGCCAGTTACTTACCGAATTCAAATTTACAGCAAGCGTATTGCTTAAACAGCAAGTATAACACAATAACGTAAATACAGTTTATTTCTGTAGAGTTCTGGTTCGGTGTAATATTTATTCGCCCGTCTTCGGCGGTGGTTCAATAACAACTGTCAACCTATTCTCCCTACTTGTACATGCTGTCCCTCTCTGTCACTGCTATTGCATTCTACAATCCCTTTCCTCCTCCAAGAAAAACAGTGAAAAAAAAGCCTCTCTTATATTCTGTTATACAGATTTTCTATGGTTTTCAACTTAAAGCAAACAATTCACGGTTTACAATATCGATTGTATATACATCTACGTCTAATCCTTAAATCCTAACAAAAACCAAATTTGCATGGTCTAACTTTTTAATTGTCATAATACTTCATGATTCTGACTACTCTGTCGTGGTTTCCTGCAAATGATTTTTTTTTGTACATCTACATCTCGATCTTCTATTCTTCCACTTCCTTCATAGCATTAGTAACTTGATGGTTGTATCATATATGTGCTCCATCTCTCCGTGTTCTGAAATCCTATTGCGTGTAGTACATTTCCGTGTCTCGGCTACCTCGAAGGACTTCTCTGCATCATGATTCAGGGTACAGTCCTGTGCATTACGCTAAAGATAAGCTGCAAAAAAAACATTATTTTTCAAAATAATTTCATTTTTCATTTAACATTCCCAAACTCAATACTTATCCGATACATGTAACTGTCACTACAGCTGATTTTTCTTTGATATCTGCGCTCAACCGCTTCAACATCCTTCGTTGGTTCAATTCTACCCGGTGTCACTTGCTTCTGCATTGCTCCTATAAATTCCGTGTCATCTTCCTTCTCGCTTTCTTTGCTTGACTTCATTCTTAACACTTCAAACACATCTACATTTATAACTCTCCTCATCGATGACTCATGTCTGACTTTTTTTTTTTGCAAGGTAGATTCCTATTCCAACGCTTACTTATTTCAACATCTCAAAGCCTATTTGACATAAATTACGTATATTCTACATATTTGCAGTAATGTTTGATTCTTGTCTTATTTACTTCTTCTATTTATCACAATTCCTACAATACGTCGCTTCTTCGAACTATCTTTTGTATCTATACTTCTTGTTAACTTTACTCTTCCCTATTTTCCTAACTCATTCCGATGCATTTTAGCTTTTGTCAGTCTCACCATGATCAATAGACATTACATAATCTTTCATTACATTATTATGGACATTATCTTTCAGATATCATCTTAGCTGGTCTTACGGGCTGGTCTTACGGGCTGGTTTTACAAACTTGAATTCTTTTTTTTATCTCACGTATAATCTACTGACCTGGGACTCGTCCAAAATGTTTGTCAGTTACTCTTTATTCCATGAAGGAATGATTTTTCCTGCACCAACTTTTGCTATCTACACGTACTGGAAGGTGTGGCAAAATATCAAACATGTTATTGTATATGCTCTTAAATTTTCTTCTTTCTTCTTTTTTTTAACCTTATGTTTCATTTTGTCCGTAATGAATTTTCATTTCCCTTTTTTGCGATGTAAGATTGCAACTACCTTAAGTAGTCATTATGATCTCTTTTTTTAATTGTTAAGCATTTAAAAATTAATTTCCCATCCTATTTTAATAATCTTCATGATCAGCTTGTTACTCTGTGTTGTCCGTGTGTATCAATCTGTTAGTGACTTCATTTCGATTACTTTAACCTTCGCTCGCGTAGATAATTTTGCCCATTTGTCCAATCATATGCCTGTCTTCTTCTAATTGCTTTGGCTACTATCCTCGATGGAGCCTAATTTTTACCAGCTGTTTGCGTTGACCTTATTCAACCCTACTTCAAGACCTTAACCGAACTTATCGCTAATTTGCTCTAAACCAGGTACCAAAATCGGTCAGTAGGCTGTCAAATTGGACGTCCTTTCATCCTAGCAGCTATCATAGCAATTAGCCTAGCTCCATCTGGAATGGGTTGAAATTGGGATTGGTCGATCTGGATCTGGAGATCTGGACAATCTATCTGGATTGCTATTATAGCGAGTAAACCCTTCGGACCAATGTTTTTTTTTGAACTTGTATCCTGTTATCAATTTTGGTATTGTATCAGAAGCATAGGAAGAGCAATGATTCCCTCTAATATTTTTGAAATACTCTATCATTACCACAAACCTCCAAAGCAACTGCATTCTTAAAATACTACATGTTGTTGGATAAACACAATAACGATTAATGAAATCAACAAATTGATTATTTTTCAATCTCCAATAGCTAGATCCATAGTTTATAATCAAGTCTTCTAATCTATCTATCATCATGTGCATTTCGGTTGAATCACAATTCTGTCGTGATGTATTAGCATTTGATTTGCAAACAAATCCCGTTTGTTTATATAAATGCATGACTAACGATTTTATGTAATTATTTTTAACAGTAGGAATTATTCCCCGATTTTCGTTCGCATTACATTACTTTCTTTGAAGTTATCAACAAGATTCCTAATTAACAAGACTCTAACAAAATTTGCCTATTGTATTTTTTATGCACCAAAAGTGCCTTATTAATCAAAAGTCAGCACCACATCTAATTTTGTTTTATTCTAGTAAATGTTATCACATAATACAAACTATCTCTACATTCTTTTCGTTTTTTTGTTTACTGTATCCTGTCTCTCAATTGTATTTTTTCTCTAAATCTTCAATTTTATTTTCTCTCTCTCTCTCTCTCTCTCTCTCTCTCTATGTCTCTCTCTCTCTCTCTCTCTATGTCTCTCTCTGTCTCTCTCTATCTATCTCTATCTCTCTCTCTCTTCTCTGTCTCTCTCTATCTATCTCTATCTCTCTCTCTTTCTCCGTCTCTCTTTATCGCTTTTTTATGTGCAACTGTGCACTTCATATAACAGCCGGAATCGCATTCTTTTTATCGCACATAATCACATTCAAGATGTCACGCACATTGAGCTTCTCGCGCTGCCAGCCACTCTTTAGCTTGTTTTTTATATTAATCTATGTTGTCTTTTATGTGACAACTTGGCTTGCCAGATTAATCTCTTTTTCCACCACTATACTTTCCTTTCTACTTTTGTCGTCAGCGTATGCTGCAAAATATCAATTTTCCTATTTTAGTATGGCAATTCTTCTAACTTGATTTCTATGTTATGGAACCATACCGATCTAACATTAGTTTTAATGCGGCACTTCGAAATTCCTCGGTCTTGCCTTTGGTGCTACATACTGGATATTCATACTAGATCGTACTGGACTCACATTCTCATTACAATATGGCACTAAAGATTTCTCTGGACTTGCCGTTTGTGCTACGGAACCATACCGGACTCACATTAACTTTAACACGGCACTTCGAATTTTTCGGACTTGCCTTTTGTGCTACGGAATCATACCGGGCTCACATTCTCATTATATGGCACTACGGATTTCTCTGGACTTGCCCTTATTGTGCTACGGAATCACACCGGACTCACATTAACTTTAATACGGCACTTCGAATCTTTCGGACTTGCCTTTTGTGCTACGGAATCATACCGGGCTCACATTCTCATTATATGGCACTACGGATTTCTCCGGACTTGCCCTTATTGTGCTACGGAATCACACCGGACTCACATTAACTTTATTACGGCACTTCGAATCTTTCGGACTTGCCTTTTGTGCTACGGAATCATACCGGGCTCACATTCTCATTACAATATGGCACTACGGATTTCTCCGGACTTGCCCTTATTGTGCTACGGAATCACACCGGACTCACATTAACTTTATTACGGCACTTCGAATCTTTCGGACTTGCCTGTTTACTATGGAAAAACTGCGCTATGGATTTGTAAACAGACTCGCATTTTATTTGTTTCGGATTGCTGTTCGCTACGGTCTTCGACCGGACTCGCATCTCCTTTTACGACTGTTTGTTTTTTTTATAAAATATTTTTATTTGCACTGCGGTCTTTAACCAGACTTGCATGCTTCTTACTGTTTCAGTTTTCATCAAAACTAGTGCGCTACGGATTTTTAACCGGACTCGCATCTTTTTTTTAAATTGAAATTTTTTCAACATCTTTCTGTTTCTGCAAACACTGTGCGCTTGGGGGTTTCAGCCGGATTCGCATTCTTTTTTATAATCATTATAATTATTTCGATATGCACTACGGTCTTCAACCGGACTTGCATGCTATTTTAAAATTATATTTATTCAAAGTCTCTTTTTATTACAAACACTACTTTGCGCTGCGGAGTTTCAACCGGACACGCATTCTCTTTTTTTAATCAATAGTATTATTTTGGGTATGTACTACGGTCTTCAACCGGACTTGCATTCTTCTCGATTTTTCATGTTCTTTCTTATTTTTTTTTTTTAGTTTGCCAAACTGCGCTGTAGATTTCAAACCAAACTCTCATTCTCTTTTCCCGGTCAGCAAAAATAATCATGCTTTCTCGCTCTTACATATTAAAATGTTTGTTGGGTTCTGTTAGTAAGCGTCAGTTTTGTTGATTGGGTACGCAACATGGCTGTCATTTACTTTCCACGTTTGGGACAATGCTTCGGGATTTTGCCGAACTCACCTTTTCCTTTCTTTCCGTTCCTTTCTTTCGTAAAACGCTACGTGCTACAACTTTTTTTCCCAGACTCACTCTTTCCATCATCTCTTATCTGCACGTTTTACACACCACCAACAAAAAATCGTACCGACTGCGCCAATTGTAGAGTTCTGGTTCGGTGTAATATTTATTCGCCCGTCTTCGGCGGTGGTTCAATAACAACTGTCAACCTATTCTCCCTACTTGTACATGCTGTCCCTCTCTGTCACTGCTATTGCATTCTACAATTTCAATTATTAAATACTCGTTAGATCACAACACTGAGGTACTGGCGGTATTATGTTGCTCATGAAATGATAAATCTATACTATTTGATGATCTAAATTGCAAATCAAAGGTTCCTTAGATAACAAAAATATCAACACTAATACGAATCACAACAAAGTTTTCAACTGGATGACAGCGGTAATGCACACATGTGTAGAAGCGAGACAGATAAAAGAATTCAGCAGGCACATGCACAGCGCGCGTCATAATTTTATGTGCGAAAATCTTAAAATTTAAGTTATTCATGACAAATTGTAACGACGTTTTCATACTCTGCCGAACTTTTACGAAAGATATGTAAAAACTTAATGTAGTTCAATTAAATTTAGTGCAATATCATTAGCAGAACATAACATTTTGATATTTGTTTGTAAATTCAGATCCTAAGAGCTTCTACTTTTTTAACAATAAGTGTAGAAACACAAATTTTGTCTGAGTCCAGAACAGCAACAGGGAAGATGTCGTACGCTGAGTGTGGAGATGTGTGTGTATGTGGTGAACGTTGCCGCGACAAGCGTGCTGTAGGATACAACGCGTGTAGGAGGGGGTAAAATCGCTTGGCTCATTGAAAATACAGGCAAAGTTGGCGCGAAGAAAACGCAACACTGCGGATTGTATGGAAAATGTTGCGCCTTCAATCCGATTGCCATGCGATTGTCCTGGGGGAAGGGAACGAAACCGAACGCAACTTTAGTATGTGCGAGCCAAGCACACATAGCCGTTACAAAATGTTGCATTGTATGCCAGGGTGATCATCCAGTAGCAAGGTGTCCATCATTTGAGCGGCTCTCAGGAATAGAACGCCAGGAAGTAGTCAAAAAGAATGCACTATGCTTCAATTGCTTGACTAAAAATCATCGATCTATTTTCTGCCGTTCATCAACAAGATATGAGAAGTGCAAGGGACGTCATCATATGTTATTATGTAATCGTATTGCCTTTCCAACCCCACCAAGTCGAGAAGAAACTATAAACGCTACAACGCATGTAAAAGCTGCCAAGGAGCAGATGGTCTGGTTGTCGACAGCACGAGTTTTAGTGTGCAATGAACATGGCGAGGAGATGATTGCTAGAGCATTATTAGATCAAGGTTCCCAGTCAAATTTTATCAGTGTGCAATTAGTGCAGCAGTTGAGACTGAGAAAACGACGACTTGCAAGACCATTATCGGGAATCGCAGCGGTAGAAGTACGGGCTGTATCCGTTGTGACAGCAATCGTCAAGTCACGTGTAGCTGAGTTTGCCGCAACGCTTGATTGGTTGGTACTACCAAAGGTGACATCGGATTTTCCTTTTCGCACGAAAAACACGGAAAGGTGGAATATGCCGGTAGGAGTAACTTTAGCAGATCCAGCATTTTTCCGTAGTGATAAGATTGATATGCTGATTGGAGGAGAGCTGTTTGCTGAGCTGTTACAACAAGGGCAGTTACGTATTGCCCCACATTTGCCTAAGTTACTGGAGACTAGCTTTGGTTGGATAGTCAGCGGTAAAGAAGAGAATCAGCATGATACCAGCATGAGCAACCAGATGGCATGTTCCTGCATCAATGAAGAAGAAGACTTGAGCAGCTTGTTGCAGAAACTGGTGAGTTTGGAAGCTATACCTGAAGATCGAATTCCTTCCAGCGATGACCAGGAATGCGAGAGATGGTACCAAGAATCTACCAAACGAACAGAAGAGGGAAGATACATCGTTCAGCTTCCAAAGGTCAGTAATTTATGCACAAGCTGGGAGATTCACGACCAGTAGGTAAGAAACGGTTTACTGCGTTGGAACGTCGTATGAGGAATGATGCGAAGTTGAGCGAAGCATATAAAAGGTTGATGTCTGAGTATTTAGAGTTAGGACATATGAGCAAGGTTTGCCTGTATGACAAAGACGAGTTAAAAGAAAATACACCATGTTTTATCTTCCACATCATTCTGTGTGGAAAGCAGATAGTACTACAACTAAATGCCGAGTGGTGTTTGATGCATCTTGTAAATGCAGGACAGGTCACAGCTTAAATGATCTCCTGTTAGCAGGTCCTAGGTTGCAATAGGACTGTTATAATCACACCATCCATTCACTTGCAAGGCTCAACGAGAAGTGCCGGGTTTTATTTCTCATTTCTCTCCGTACAGTTACATGCTATAATATGCTATAATCTAGTCTAATCTAATCTTATCTATAATCTAATTTTAAATCTACAATAATGGATATAACAACTCTCCTCCCCTAAGGAAATTATAGATTTAGCCTTTGAGGCGCTTTCCTTACTCTTGTTGATCTACGTAAATATTCTGTGCTATCTGTTGGAGTCTCGTTTAGGGGTGTGTCTCTTGTTCGTTGGTTCGTTGTGCTGATGTTTTGGGGTATATTGTTTTCTGTTATTGGAGGGTACATATCGAAGGATATTCTTTGCTGTGAGTTAAGATTATTCTCCTCCCACTGCATTCCTGGTCCGGGGCTCAACTGATCTATATGTCGTTTCCATACCCTTCCGTCGTCTAATTGTACTTTGTAATGGAGTGTGCCTATTTTCTCTAATATTTTTCCAAACCTCCACTTCTCATTATTGGACATAAAATCACGGGCTGATACCCTATCACCCACATCAAATGATCTAACTGTTCTTTCTCTCTCTTTATCTGATGTATGTTGTTCGGATCCGGGAATCATTAGGTCCAATTTGATTTTAATTGCCTTCCAAAAACGGCCTTAGCAGGGCTTTTCCCGGTACTAGAGTGTGCCGTCCTACGATATGCCCATAAAATATTTTGTAAATGTAGGTGTACCTCGGGTCTAGAGCATGATAGCGCTTTCAACTTCTGTTTAAATGTTTGAACAAACCTCTCTGCCTGACCGTTTGTTGCCGGATGGTATGGAGCACCCATTCTGTGTAAAATTCCGTTTTTCTTTAGGAACGTTTGAAAACTTTCTGATGTAAATTGTGTACCTCTGTCTGACACTAGCATGGCTGGTAACCCAAATGTAGCAAAGAATTCTCTTAATTTTTCTATCGTGGTTTCTGTTGTCGTGTTTGATATTATTTTTACTTCCGGCCACTTTGTTCCTGCATCTATAATTATTAGGAAATTAAGTCCCAAAAATGGCCCTGCAAAGTCTATGTGTATGCGTTGAAACGGTTCCACTGGTTGTTCCCAGCTATATCCTTGCACCTTTTGTGGGTTTTTTCTGACTTTCGCACAGTGCATACAGTCACGCGCTGTTTCTTCTATGTCACGATCTATAGAGTCCCACCAACAGTATGTCCTAGCTAAGGATTTCATTCGTGAGATTCCGAAATGACCCATGTGTAGCTCCTTTAATATTGTTTTACGCAAAGGTATTGGGATGTAAACTCTAATTCCGCGCATTGAACAATCGTTTTGCAAGCTGAATTCGGTTTGATCTATTCCGAATCTAAATCGACCCTCTACTGTCCGGCCTGTCCTCAATGCCCTTGCTAGTCTTGTACTGTAGTGTCTTTCAATGTATATTTTGCAACTTCTTTTGCCTGTACTGGTAGTGATTCAGTCTGATTGATTTGTAAGACATCGATCTCGTCTGCCTCGCATATGGGTTCGTCCTTTAACGGCAAGCGAGGTACGCCATCCGCATTTCCGTGGTCTTTTGAGTTTCTATATCGGATTTCAAAGTTAAATGATTCTAAAAATACTGCGTAGTGTTGCATGCGCATAGCTGAGAGTGTCGGAAGTCCTTTTTGTGGGGACCAAATCTGTGTCAATGGCTTGTTATCTGTTACTAGTATGAATTTTCGGCCGTATAGATATTTGAAAAACTTTTTTATGCCAAAAATTACGGCGTACGCTTCTTTGTCAATCTGTGTATATCTTTGCTGAGTCTTTGTAAGGGTTTGCGACGCATATTGTATTGGTTTTTCGCTTCCATCTGCGTAAACGTGACTTAATACTGCCCCACACCGTAAGGCGATGCATCCGTGGCCAATATTAATGGTAGTTTTGTATCGTAATGTGTAAGCGCTTGTTTCGATTGCATTTCTGCTTTCATCCATGCGAAAGCTTTCTCACAGTCTGGAGACCATTCAAAAGCAACCTCATCTTTAAGTAAATTGTTGATTGGGTACATGTGTGTGCTAAGGGTTTTCATGATCTTCCGTAATAATTTACCAAACCTAACAGTGCGCGTACTTGCTCTTTGTTTTCTGGTCTTGGCATATTTTCTATCGCATCTATTTTGCCTTGTAATTTATGGATTCCTTTCTTGTCTATCATGTAGCCGCAGTATTCAATCTTATCTTCTAAGAATTCGCATTTCTTTAAGTTTACTCGCATATTGTGATCATTAAACCGTTTTAGTACTTCTCTTAATCTTTGTAAATGTTCCGTATCATTTGGGGCTGTTATTTTAACGTCATCTAAGAATACTGTTGCTCCTGGTATACCTTGTAGAATTGAAGTTATTTCTCTTTGAAATATGGCTGGGGCAGAGGCTACCCCATACATAAGCCTAGTGGGTTGATAAAGTCCCCTGTGCGTATTCAGCGTTAGTAGGTGTTGATCTATCTCCCTGATTTCCATTTCTAAGTATGCTTGGGCTAAATCGAGCTTTGAGAATTATTTCCTTCACTCATGTTTGCAAAAAGTTCATCGATGGTGGGCAGAGGGAAATCATCAATTAATAGCCCTTTGTTAATTGTTAGTTTATAATCTCCGCACAGTCTTACTTTGTTACCCGTTTTCCTAACTGGTACTATTGGGGTCGCCCATTCGCTTCTCTCTACCTTAACTAGTATGCCTTTATCCACCATGTTCTTTAATTCCTCTTCCACTGTATCTCGAATAGAAAATGGAAGAGGTCGCGCTTTAAGAAACGTTGGGTTTGCCCCATTTTTCAAATGCAAAGATGCTTTGACACCTTCTATTTTTCCTATTGTGTCCAAAAAATACTGCAGGAAATTTGTCTAATATTGCTTTTAAACCATTTTGGGTATTCGATGATTCAATAATTTATCCACTGTGTACTGTTTACCATGCAAGATTTTATTCCAATCGGAATTTAAGGCTCTCATCCATTCGCGACCCAACAATGGTTGCCTATTGCTCCCAACTATGAACAATCGTAGTTTCTTTATTACTTCTTTTGTCTTGATTTTCACTTCAGCCATTCCTGCGACAGAAATTTTCCCACCGCAATAACTTCTCACTTCTACGTCCGTTTGTACGAGCTTGATATTTTTAAGATATTTCTCTTTGTCGTGTTCGTTAATTAGAGTAACTGGTGAACCACTGTCTACCTCGAACTTAATTGGTGATTTTCCAATTTGTACGTTCACAAAAATTTTGTTGCTATCTTTCACATTTTCTACTTGGAAAATATCTATTTTATGGATTTGATCCTCTTCTGTATCCTGACTGTCACTATCTTCGCATTGCTCCACGAGATTTGCTGTCCTACTCACTCGTTTCTTATTGTTCATCCTATGTGCTTTCCCCATTTTGAAACACACGCGTTGTAAATGACCGACTTCTTACATAACGCACACACTTTCATTTTGTGTTCGCATTTATTCGCTAAGTGCGATGAACTGCCGCATCGGAAACAATACCGCTTGCTTCTTGGCGCTGGATATCGATCCATAAAGTTAACTGACTGAGCCCGTTGGGCTAAAATTTCGACACCATCGTTGACTGTTTCCATCGAGAATGCGACTTGCTTTGCTTTCTCGAACGTTAAGTCTTTTCGCCTATTAACCTCGCGCGTATCATTTTGTCACGTAAACCGAACACAAACTGGTTTCGCAGCCCTTTCTGTAAATAATCACCAAACGCACAGTTTTCGCTTCACGTTGTAACGCCGCCACGAACTCGGTGATGCTTTCTGCTTTCTTTTGTGTGCTTGTCGGAACTTCCACAGCTCTACCATTTCCAATGGTTTGGGGTCGAAATGATCGTCTAACGCGCTGACGATCTGGTCGTACGTTTTCGCCTCCGGTTCGTCGGCGAGAGTAAGTCACACAGCACGTTGTAAGTCTCACTGCCCATGTAATGCAGGAGCGTCTGCTGCATATCCGCTTGATCCACTTTAAACACTTTAGCAGCACCAGCAAACCGCTTCACCCATCTTTGCCAAGTTGACTTCTCGTGCACAAACGGCTCGATATTAAATGTAGCCATTATCGATTCGTTTTTTTTAATTTATTGCGCCTCGTCGCCAACTGTTATAATCACACCATCCATTCACTTGCAAGGCTCAACGAGAAGTGCCGGGTTTTATTTCTCATTTCTCTCCGTACAGTTACATGCTATAATATGCTATAATCTAGTCTAATCTAATCTTATCTATAATCTAATTTTAAATCTACAATATAACAAGGACAAATAACAAGGATATAACAAGGACATAGAGCAAATATTACTGCGTTTCAGAATGAAAGCAGTCGCAATGGTTGCAGACATTGAGAAGATGTATAGACAAGTCCTAGTGTCGGAGAGTGACAGAAATCTTCAGCGAATCTTATGGAGGGAAGATAGCGGTCATCCAATTGCTGTTTATCAACTAAACACGGTTACATATGGAACTACATGTGCTCCATACTGGCAATACGCACATTAAGGAAGATATTTGAAGACCATGAGAATGAATTTCCAATGGCAAAGTCATGGTATGGTGACTTTATGTCGACGATTTGCTGTCAGGAGCAGAAACAGAGACAGAAGCGATACACATTCGTGATCAAGTGATAGAAATGATGGATCGATCAGGATTCAAATTGAGAAGTGGGGTCCAATCGTGCATCAGCTTTAGACGGATTACCAATGAAGAGTTGGCTCAACCTGAACAGAGGAGAGGAGTCTCGATACGAAACCCATAAGGACGTTAGGCTTAACTTGGGACCCAAAGACAGATCGATTGAGGGTACGAGTTCCCTGCGTAGATGTATCGAAGCCACCGACAAAAAGTCAAGTGATGGGAAGTATTGCCAAGATATACGACCCATTAGGTTTTGTGGACCCTATAAAGATGGTGGCAAAACTTTTTATGCAACGATTATGGACGTTGAAGGAGGCAGACGGATCAATGTGGCCATGGGACAAGGAGTTACCAGAAGTATTGCAGAAGCAATGGGCAACATTTTTGCAGTCACTTGGGAGAGTTGAATAACGTAAGTGTTCCACGATTTTCCAATCCTACGATGAGCGACGATTTACAATCCACATTTTCTGTGATGCGTCGGAGAAAGAATATGGGGCATGTGTGTATTTGAGGTGCAAGACAGAAGAAGTATGTGTGGCTAATCTGCTTGTATCTAAGTCCAAGGTGGCACCTCTCGCGAAACGACTTACAATTGCAAGACTGGAGCTTTGTGCAGCATTGTTGGCGAGCAACTTATACAATTTTATTAGAAAAGCAAGATTGCCGGAAGCACCATGCTATCTGTGGACGGATTCGATGACCACATGGTATTGGATTACCTCACTCTCATCAGGTTGGAAAACGTTTGTGGCAAATAGGACGGCCAAAATCCAATCTCTTACTAATGGATGCCAGTGAGGCATGTCAGGCATTGAAAATCCCGCAGACTTGGTATCGAGAGGATGTCAGCCAGCAGCCTTAGTGGAGTGCCAGCTATGGTGGTCGGGGCCATCGTGGTTAGTAAAAAATGAAGATGAGTGGCCAAGATCAGCATTTACTAAACCAGCAGAGGCGACAGGAGTAGAGAAGACAACAGCTGCATTGGTGTCAACCGAGTTCAGAGTGGTTGGGATGAACTTGTCACACTGGAAGATACCTCCGAGTGACTGTTGATCGAAAGGGTGTAGGGTTAACACTGACGCTTTACCATAAAATTTACCTATTATACCTAAATGGTTACATGCTATTGTTCTTACTTGCTAAAATGCTGCGTTGACAACATGCCGATCGACCACCGATCGTGCGCGTGCTCGCAGCATTGTTTATTATTATTTTATTTATTTATTTTAAGGCTAACACAGCCAAACCGTCTTCGATCGGTTGATCGACGGGATGGCTACCGCGACCTAGTAAACTAATTATTTTAACCGCCAGCGACATCCCCGCCCCGTTAATTCCTGCTAAGGGTTACAATTTTGTGTCTTTTGTTGTCGTGACATCTATCGGTGGCGGTTTGGGAATCGTCACGGTTTTGTGTTTTCGCATTGCCAGGGAAATAATAATAACGATTAATTAAAGTTGCTGCTTATTGCAATTCCTAAGCCTATCAGTATGAAGCTGATTGTTTTTTCTCCTTCTTGTTATTGTTATTTTTTCATTACCTTGCGGGGGTTTATTATTGGTTTAAAAAACGAACGAAAGACCTCGGTCTTGGCTTCGAAGGT
>NW_024428134.1:32500-39591 GCF_017562075.2 Anopheles merus | reverse complement strand
TTTTCCTTAGTAAAACTCACAACTCATTCCTTGGGTTGGAAGTGTCCATGTCGGTGCCGAGTACAAGTTACCGCGTTCAAAGTTTGGTAAGCAGCGCACTCAACCTCCAACATAACACTTCACGTCTTGATATGCTCTCTACAAAAGCGTGTGCTATGTAGGTACAAATAATGTACGTCCCAGATAGTGACGATCTCTGGGAGGAAGAACCTTAAGGAATCCCCGCACATATCAAGAATTATAGGTAACGCTGCAATTACTGTTTCTCTTAGTAAAACTCACAACTCATCCTTGGGTTTGGAAGTGTCCATGTCGGTGCCGAGTACAAGTTACCGCGTTCAAAGTTTGGTAAGCAGCGCACTCAACCTCCAACATAACACTTCACGTCTTGATATGCTCTCTACAAAAGCGTGCGCTAATGCGGTACAAATTAATGTACGTCCCGATAGTGACGATCTCTGGGAGGAAGAACCTTAAGGAACTCCCCGCAATATCAAGACGTATAGGTGAGGAACGGCCAATCACCTGTCTCTCTGCGAGACGTGTATAAAACACTGAATATAACTCACACTTAACCCGTAGTAGGGAAGTGTCCATGTCGGCGCCGAGTGCAAGTTACCGCGTTCAAAGTTTGGTAAGCAGCGCACTCGACCTCCAACATAACCTTTCCCCGTCTTGATATGCTCTCTACAAAAGCGTGCGCTAATGCAGGTACAAATGAATGTACGTCCCGGATAATGACGATCTCCGGGAGGAAGAACCTTAAGGAACTCCCCGCACATATCAAGACCAATAGTTAAGAACGGCCAAGCACCAGTTAGGGAGTGCGTGTAGGCGCCGAGTACAAGTTACCGCGTTCAAAGTTTGGTATGCAACGCACTCGACCACCAACACAACACGTCCCGTCTTGATATGCTCTCTACATAAGCTTACGCAAATGCAGGTACAAATGAATGTACGTCCCGGATAGTGACGATCTCCGGGAGAGAGAACCTTAAGGAACTCCCCGCACATATCAAGACTGAGGTTTTGCCGTGCATGTCAGCGCCGAGTGCAAGTTACCGCGTTCAAAGTTTGGTAAGCAGCGCACTCGACCTCCAACATAACACTCCAACCTCGTTATAACTCATTATAACCACGTTAATGATCCTTCCGCAGGTTCACCTACGGAAACCTTGTTACGACTTTTACTTCCTCTAAATCATCAAGTTCGGTCAACTTCGGCCGTGCCAACTGCAACTCACGAAGGAATCGCGGAAGGTGTGCCTCCAGAGACCTCACTAAATAATCCATCGGTAGTAGCGACGGGCGGTGTGTACAAAGGGCAGGGACGTAATCAGCGCTAGCTAATGACTAGCACTTACTAGAAATTCCAGGTTCATGGGGACCATTGCAGTCCCCAATCCCTACTAAATGAGCATTTGGGTGATTTCCCGTTCCTCTCGGAATGGGGGCGCCATAAGGCGAGAACACGCTGCTGCTCACATTGTAGCACGCGTGCAGCCCAGAACATCTAAGGGCATCACGGACCTGTTATCGCTCAATCTCATCTTGCTAAACACAAGTTGTCCCGCTAAGCAGGGCAAACTAAGTGACGGGCACCCGTGAGGACACCCGCCACTCCTAACGTCAGGTGCGCCCGGAGGCACACTACTGACAGCGTTCTAGTTAGCTTGACTGAGTCGCGTTCGTTATCGGAATTAACCAGACAAATCATTCCACGAACTAAGAACGGCCATGCACCACTACCCTTAAGTTTGAGAAAGAGCTATCAATCTGTCTTACCTCAATAAGTTCGGACCTGGTAAGTTTTCCCGTGTTGAGTCAAATTAAGCCGCAAGCTCCACTTCTTTTTTTTTCCCAAAAGAACCCCGCTCCTACCGGCGGGGGGTTACCACTAACGGATTTCCCCCCGCCGGGAATTCCGCCCGTTTGGGCCTTTCTCTTTATTTATTTGAATTCAAAAAACTTTTTTTTTTTTTCACTATTTTTCCTTTCGTGAAAGGTTTTCGTTGCCGCCTTTTTAACATTAAATATGTTCCGGTAACCGTTGTCCTTGTCCTAATCCTTGCAGGTTTCACCGTATCATCACAGAGCTGCGTCAGCGCGCGGACACGTTCGCCGATGTTACGGCAGCTCGCTCGTCATCTGTGAGGCTGCTTCTTCGTTCGGCAAGCTGGGAGCTCGGCAGCTCGTCCCGCGGGGGAGGCTGAGCCTCGACCTCCGCTTGCCGTTGCTCCAGCCGCCGCTGCCTCTCTCTCTGCCGCCGGTTAATGCGACGCCGCTCCACTTCCGCTGCAGATGGTGGTAGTCGCCCACGTCGTTGGCGACCCTGCGGAACAGCTCCTAGCACTCCGGCCCGACGCCTTTCCCGGTATTGGAGCTGCATAAAGTTACGCCGCAGTCGCCGCATCTCCATCGTGCGTGGGGAGGGAGGCAATCCCCGGCTGCGCGGGGGGATTGGCGGCTCTGGAGGGCTGACCTCCTCCTCCTCGACCTCCCCTGTCGGCTCCGCTACGTCGTCGGCCGCGTCGTCATTGGCCGCTGCGCGTGCCAAGATAGCCGGGACGACCTCGTCCACGCCGAGCCGCTCCTGCCGACGCCGCTGCCGCATCCGCCGGGCGCTGCGGTTGCGCACCTCTCGGCGTCGCATCAGCCGTCTCCGCTCTGCCTCCGCCATGTCCTCGGGCGGGCTGGATGCAGGAACTGGCTGAGCAGCCTCGGCGGCTGCCAAGTTTTGCTGCTCCTCCCGCCAGTCCTCCTGCAGAACGGAGAGGATCTGCCGAGCCGCTTGCTGGATGCGGTCCCACCACTCCGCACTCTCCAACAGGCGGCTGCCGAGGTTGTCCTCGTCGACGCCGTGCAGCAACTCCGCGCGAACATCCGCGAAGCGGGGACACTGGAACAGTACGTGGGCCACCGACTCGACCGACCCTGCGCACCTGGGACAGTCCGGGGACGGAGCGAACCCGAACACATGGAGGAATTCGTGGACGAATGCGTGTCCACTCAATACCTGCGAGAGGTAGAAGTCTACCTCCCCGTGCTTCCGTCCCGTCCACAGGCGCACGTCTGGCACTTGTCGGTGGGCCCAACGTACATAGCGGCTGGTGTTCTGCGCCGCCTCGTCGTCCCACTGTTGCTGCCACAGCTGCTGTGATGCCTCCTTCTCCTCCTGGCGAATCGCCTCTCGACTGCTGTCCGGGCTCAACTGCAGTCGGTTGTAGCAGCGGGCGTCTTCCTTCACCAGGAGGTGGTAGGGCAGTTCTCCGGCCAAAACCACCGCTACCTCGCAGCTGGTGGAGTGGAAGGCGCTCGTGATGCCCTGGGCCAGGGGCCGTTGCACGCGGTCCAAAATCCGCCTGCACCACTGCAGGTCCGCGGCTTCTGCCCAGACGGGTGCGCCGTAGCGGATGATGGACGCGGCCACTGCGGCGAGCAGCTTCCGCTTGCTCACTTGGGGGCCGCTGTGGTTGCGCATGACGCCACGCAACGCTCGCACCACACGGAGGGCCTTGTCCGCGACCATCTCGACGTGTGGGCGCCACGACAGGTGGTCGTGAAGCATGACCCCCAAGTAGCGGATCGACCGCTTCGAGCGCACTTCCACTCCACAGATGTTAACTGGGATATTTCTATACCCGCTGCGTTTGCTCGACACCATCAGCAGCTCCGTTTTCTCCGGTGCCAGGGAGAGATGGTGCTGCACCATCCAGCTGTTGACTGCTACCACGGCTTCCTCCGCGATCGCTGCTGCGTGCTCCGGTGTTGTCCCCGCTGCCAGGATCGCAAGATCGTCGGCGAATCCCACGATGGAGGCGCCCTCAGGGAGCTCTACGGCTAGCACGCCGTCGTACATAATGTTCCACAATGTGGGGCCCAATATGGACCCCTGTGGAACACCTGCCGATACTCGGCGGGTAACCGGCCCGTCCGCCGTGTCGTACGTGAGCTCCCTGTCGGCGAAGTAGTCCTGCAGTATGCGGCACAACTGCACGGGGACTCCCTTCGCCTGGAGCGCCTCGGCGATGCTCTGCCAGCTAGCCGTATTGAACGCGTTACGGACGTCCAGGGCCACAACCATGAGGCAGCGCCGGTCACGGTTGTTTGTCCTTCCAAAGGACTTCGCCCTTCGTCCCGCGTCCACGACTTGCTGTATAGCCTGCAGAGTCGATCGCCCTCGCCGGAATCCGAACTGCTGCTCAGACAGTTGCGGACTCTCAGGATCCTCGATGTATTCGTTGAGCCGGTTCAATAGCAGCCGCTCCAAAGCCTTGCCCGTATTGTCCAGCAGGCAAATCGGGCGGAAGGACGACGGCTCGCCCGGTGACTTGCCTGGCTTTGGCAGGAGCACCAGTCGCTGCTTTTTCCACGGCTGCGGAAAGCAGGACGTGTCCAGGCACTCCTGAAACACCCGGCGGAAGGGCTCCGGTTGCTGCCTGAGAGCAACCGTAAGTGCGGCGTTCGGTACTCCATCAAGCCCAGGAGCCTTCCGCGGGTGCATGCTGGCTGCTATATTCTCCAGCTCGGTCAGGCCGATCGATCGGAGCGGCGCCATGTTGCCAACTCGGAGATCAGGCCACTCTACCGGCGGATGAACCGGGAACAAGGCGTCGACAATTCGCCGCAGTTCTGCTGGATCGCGTTCCGGGGCTGAGCGGGCCGCCTGGAACCAGTGGAAGACCTTCCGGAAAAAGTTTCCGGTTTCATCCTCCCTGATCGACAGCAAGAACCGGTCGAACGCCTCGTTCTTACTCAAACGAATAGCCTTCCGAAGGCTCTCTCTGGCAGCTAAGAGTTCCGTATGGAGCTGCTCTTCCAGCGGGATTGTTCTCCTCGCCATCTGCTCCTTTCTGGAGAGCTCGTCGATCATTGCCTGAATCGCCGGAGTCCACCAGTAAGCTGGCCGACCTGTGTGGTCCTGCGCTGGGAAGACCCGCGACATCGTCTCGTCGCAGACGCTGGTCAGCGACTCAACCAAGCTTTCGACGCTGTTAGCTTGACGGGCGAACCCAATCATGGCCAGCGCTTTCCCGAAAAGCTGGGAGTCAAACTGACTGGTCTTCCAGCGCGTACCGGCGTTGCTTACACGGGCCGGGCGCTGTCCACGCCGTGCTGCCCGATCCCTCGTTGGTGGTGGACTCACGCCAACCTCGTACCGGACGTATCGGTGGTCGCTCAGCGTAACCACGTCGGGCACGCGCCAGCCTCGGGCGCTGTCTTCGCGCGGGTCGAGACGGCTTATCGCACTGCTTGCGAATGTAACGTCCGGTCGGCTGGGCGGGAACCGAGTTGTGCCCACTCGGTTCCCCTTGAACGTTGGTAGGCAGTCTGCCTTGTTCAGTAGCACCAGCCCGAGGTTGTCCGCCAACTGGAGAAGCTCCAAGCCCTTCGGGCAAGTCCTGCTGCTTCCCCAGTCAAGGTGCATGGCGTTGAAATCGCCGGCCAGGAGAACCCGGCTGCACCCGCGGACGATCAGGTCAATTTTCTCCATAACACTCCGGAACTCGGGGACTCCCGTCTGCGGCGACACGTAGCAGCTCACAATTGTTACTCCTCCCACGTCGGCAGCAACCACACCGAGGGTCTGACGGTGCCTGATACGCTGTATCGGCAGCCGGTTGCCGTTGGCGACGATGGCAACCGTCTTACTCTCGTCCGTCACCCAATTGCCGTTATTGCGCGGTACGCAATAGGGCTCGGACAAGAGCAGAACGTCGAGACCCTCGGTGGTCATCACGTGCAACGCCAGGTCCTGGGCGTTCTCACAATGATTGGAGTTGAACTGCAGGATGTTCAGCATTGTGATGGCGGTCCTTTGCACATGGGGGCGGCGATGCGATGTGGGCCGCCGCAGACAATGCACTTCGGGTCCGAAGTGCATGACGCCGCTCGATGATCAGCAGCTCCGCAGCGCAGGCACAGGCTGGATCGATCCACGCCGGTGCATTCTGTTGTGGTATGGCCGCGCTCCAAGCAGCGGAAACAGCGAACCGCGCTTCGCTGTTGTTTTGGGGCACTGCGTACCAGGCACACCGAATGTCCGACTATGATACGCTTGTCCAGAAGGAGGTCAGCGTCTTTCCGTGGCAGTCGGACACGAGCACGTTGCGTCCCGTCGCGACGCTCCCACATGGATGTTGTTGCTGCAACTGCTGTGCGCTCCAGCGCCCGCTGCAGACCGCGTTCTACATCCTCCTTCTTGGCCAACATGTCGATTCCGGATATGAGGACCTCAGCCATCTCCGTAATAATCCGTCCAGTGGCCAGATCGCCCACCTCCGTCTGGATGCGCTGTAGCAACGCAGCGGCGTCTGCATCCTTTTTGAGCGAGAGGCGAAGGAAGTCCCGCGACGTGCGGTAGCCCTGCTCGACTCCCTTGTTCTCATCGGCCAATCGCGGGTTTAGGCGTATGTTTTCGAATAGCGCCCTGTACGAGCAGCCCTCGGCCGGCTCAAAGATGAGCTGGTCCTGCCGAGGGCGTGCTGGACGCCGTCGCTCCTGGCGCAACTGCTCGCTACGCTGCGCCTGTACAGCAGTTGGCCGCTGCTGGTGTTGTTGCTGCTGCATACGCTGTTGCTGCTGCTGCTGCGTGCCGGCGACCGCCTGTCGCTGTGGCTGCCGCTGCTGCTGCTGTTGCTGCTGCTGCGTGCCGGCGACCGCCTGTCGCTGTGGCTGCCGCTGCTGCTGCTGTTGTTGTTGCTGCTGCTGGTGTTCCTGCTGCTGCTGCTGCTGCTGAGGGGGCTGCCGGGGTTTCCCCTTAGCCATGCCGCGATATTTGCGGCGGACGACCTCAGCGAAGCTGGGCTGCTCCACTTGCCGGATGTCTTCTCCCGTTAGCACCTGGGAGGCCGGGAGCGTTACCGCCGCTGTCACTGACGGACCAGGTTGTGCTTGCTGCTGTAGCCCGCGTTGCCAGCAGAGCTCCTGGCGCAATTGCTTCCCTAGATCGCGAATCTCGGCCAGCAATGCGTCTCTCTCCTTCTTTGCGTCCGCTTCGGCGGAAAGCCTGGCCTGCTGTGCCTCCGCAAGCTGCTTCTGCAACCCCTCAACAATGCCCTGAAGACTTGCTACCGTCTTCATAAGTTCCG
>NW_024428134.1:0-27500 GCF_017562075.2 Anopheles merus | reverse complement strand
TCACTCTGCACTAGTGGAATGATACCACCGTGATACGGGAGACATTGCTAACGGCTACTCTGCACTTCGCGGACCTGCTTACTCTGTGACGGGAGACTTGCTAGCGGCTTCTCTGCACTACTGGGCTACCACCTTGTGACGGGAGACATTGCTAGCGGTCACTCTGCACTAGTGGTAGAACACCACCGTGATACGGGAGACATTGCTAACGGTCACTCTGCACAGGTGCCAATACCACCTTGTGACGGGAAACATTGCTAGAAACCGATCGGCATCTCTGCGCGATTACTTGAACACACCCCCAACTTAGTCAACTGTTAAACTTTTTCGTAATCACGGCGGGACACATTGCTCGAGCTCTAACGGACCTCTGCACGCATGAAACATGGTGGCGGGAATCATTGCTAGAACCGAACGGCGCCTCTGCGCGATGTACAAGCTCAACAGGAACCTCGTATCGGCTGCCGAGCCGGAGCTCGAACAACTTGGACTATCACCTCTAATTATATCAACTCACACCTCCCCCGAGGGTTCCGCAGAATTGCTTCTGGGTCCCCTTATCGTTAATTGCGATTCGTGTTTGCATTACACTACATTGAGCTATTCCAACTTGTTTATCCGCATGGCGAACATTTGCTGCATAGAACATTTAAGTTCCACTTTGCTCTCCCCTACGTGGGTCTGAGCTTCGCTCTCAGGGAAAGTTATGCCACATTTGGTAAGGGAAACCCGGTTTCATCACGCTATTTTACCTGCACCATGACCCCAGACACATTTGTTCAATGGATTAGATCCAAGGAACGCCGACAAACCATGCACCACTACCCTTAATAGCTCATCGAGCTTAGCGTGAATCCTTCGAGTTTCCCTAAAAAGTTCGATTGGTCTTGCAGTGTTTAAAGACAACGAAGCTTAGTTTCAAGCATGCATTTAATATACGCTTACGAAAACCTCTTAAACTGTTACGACTTTTATGCTTGAAACCATCACGACGAAGTCTTAGGGTCCGTAGACCCGTGATGTACCGCTCCAGGGAGCTTTTTGAAAGGTTGGGTAGGTCCTTTCAGGGTCCGTAGACCCTCTACGCTGCCAGTTCTCAGCGTAAGAGTACAGCAAACTAGCCAGCTACTGTCTCTTCATGGGTCCGAAGACCCAAAAATATATTTGCTACTGACCACCTTAAGCGATGCTGGGGTGTCTGTAATTTTCGAGATTTTGTCCCCGGGACACCTAGTCCGGGGCATAAGCCGTGTACTACAAGGCCTAATTTTACTCTAATATACGCATATCAACTCGAAATCATAGGTTAAGATCATCGGCAGACACCACCAGACACCACTTTTGCTTCATAAGTTCGGACTATGGTCATACGACGAACTAAATCGGGGAGGGGACGTATGACCCAAATGGGGGCCGAAATGACCCACCGACACCTCAAACCATGCTCCTACGACAAAATAGAGGTAAAAACTACGATTTGGTGAAATTTTCATTTTTGACCTCGGAGCAAGGTACCCTCCCTATAGTAGGCAATGAACAAATGATCATGTTCCCAGGAGGGCAAAAGTTGGGAACTCGAGAGGAAAGCGCTAATGGCGCGCCTTACCTAGGGGCCCGTAGAGTAAAAAGGGTACCCCCAAAAAAGTTGTTGTTTGACGTTCTGGTTTCACTTTTCATCATCTAAAATGCGTTTTCTACACGTTTTCAGTGATTTTGGCGAAAAAAAATTTTTTGACTACTCGAGCTCTCCGGCCCGTTCGGTGACCATTTTTTGACAAAAGCTAGGGAGCTGCCCCTAGGTTTGGGGTGTCACAAAATTTTGAAAAGTGGTCAAAAAACCACTATCCAGAATCGGATGTAGAATCATTAGACGAACTTAAAATTGTTCTACGACCCATGTCTGCGACGTTTAGTTTTCGAGTTATGGCCCGCCGTAGGTCTGACGGAGAACTTTTGCTAAGCGCACTTTGATGTTTGTATGAAAAAGTACCCTACCTAGGGACGCGTAGAGCAAATTGGTACCCCCGGGCATGTTGTCGGTTGACTTTCTGGTTGCACTTTTCATCATCTAGGGTGTGTTTCTGACACGTTTTGAGGGTTTTTAGCGAAAAAAATTTTTTTGACTACTCGAGCTCTCCGGCCCGTTCGGTGCACTTTTTTGCAAAAAGCTAGGGAGCTGTCCCTAGGTTCGGGGTGTCACAAAATGATGAAAAGTGGTCAAAAAACCACTATCCAGAATCGGATAGAGAATGATTAGACGAGCTTAAAATTGTTCTACGACCCATGTCTGCGACGTTTAGTATTCGAGTTATGGCCCGCCGTAGGTCTGACCGAGCAATTTTTGTTCCGCGCACTTTGTGCACCGTGCACATTGATGTTTGTATGAAAAAGTACCCTACCTAGGGACGCGTAGAGCAAATTGGTACCCCCGGGCATGTTGTCGGTTGACTTTCTGGTTGCACTTTTCATCATCTAGGGTGTGTTTCTGACACGTTTTGAGGGTTTTTAGCGAAAAAAATTTTTTTGACTACTCGAGCTCTCCGGCCCGTTCGGTGCACTTTTTTGCAAAAAGCTAGGGAGCTGTCCCTAGGTTCGGGGTGTCACAAAATGATGAAAAGTGGTCAAAAAACCACTATCCAGAATCGGATAGAGAATGATTAGACGAGCTTAAAATTGTTCTACGACCCATGTCTGCGACGTTTAGTATTCGAGTTATGGCCCGCCGTAGGTCTGACCGAGCAATTTTTGTTCCGCGCACTTTGTGCACCGTGCACATTGATGTTTGTATGAAAAAGTACCCTACCTAGGGACGCGTAGAGCAAATTGGTACCCCCGGGCATGTTGTCGGTTGACTTTCTGGTTGCACTTTTCATCATCTAGGGTGTGTTTCTGACACGTTTTGAGGGTTTTTAGCGAAAAAAATTTTTTTGACTACTCGAGCTCTCCGGCCCGTTCGGTGCACTTTTTTGCAAAAAGCTAGGGAGCTGTCCCTAGGTTCGGGGTGTCACAAAATGATGAAAAGTGGTCAAAAAACCACTATCCAGAATCGGATAGAGAATGATTAGACGAGCTTAAAATTGTTCTACGACCCATGTCTGCGACGTTTAGTATTCGAGTTATGGCCCGCCGTAGGTCTGACCGAGCAATTTTTGTTCCGCGCACTTTGTGCACCGTGCACATTGATGTTTGTATGAAAAAGTACCCTACCTAGGGACGCGTAGAGCAAATTGGTACCCCCGGGCATGTTGTCGGTTGACTTTCTGGTTGCACTTTTCATCATCTAGGGTGTGTTTCTGACACGTTTTGAGGGTTTTTAGCGAAAAAAATTTTTTTGACTACTCGAGCTCTCCGGCCCGTTCGGTGCACTTTTTTGCAAAAAGCTAGGGAGCTGTCCCTAGGTTCGGGGTGTCACAAAATGATGAAAAGTGGTCAAAAAACCACTATCCAGAATCGGATAGAGAATGATTAGACGAGCTTAAAATTGTTCTACGACCCATGTCTGCGACGTTTAGTATTCGAGTTATGGCCCGCCGTAGGTCTGACCGAGCAATTTTTGTTCCGCGCACTTTGTGCACCGTGCACATTGATGTTTGTATGAAAAAGTACCCTACCTAGGGACGCGTAGAGCAAATTGGTACCCCCGGGCATGTTGTCGGTTGACTTTCTGGTTGCACTTTTCATCATCTAGGGTGTGTTTCTGACACGTTTTGAGGGTTTTTAGCGAAAAAATTTTTTTGACTACTCGAGCTCTCCGGCCCGTTCGGTGCACTTTTTTGCAAAAAGCTAGGGAGCTGTCCCTAGGTTCGGGGTGTCACAAAATGATGAAAAGTGGTCAAAAAACCACTATCCAGAATCGGATAGAGAATGATTAGACGAGCTTAAAATTGTTCTACGACCCATGTCTGCGACGTTTAGTATTCGAGTTATGGCCCGCCGTAGGTCTGACCGAGCAATTTTTGTTCCGCGCACTTTGTGCACCGTGCACATTGATGTTTGTATGAAAAAGTACCCTACCTAGGGACGCGTAGAGCAAATTGGTACCCCCGGGCATGTTGTCGGTTGACTTTCTGGTTGCACTTTTCATCATCTAGGGTGTGTTTCTGACACGTTTTGAGGGTTTTTAGCGAAAAAAATTTTTTTGACTACTCGAGCTCTCCGGCCCGTTCGGTGCACTTTTTTGCAAAAAGCTAGGGAGCTGTCCCTAGGTTCGGGGTGTCACAAAATGATGAAAAGTGGTCAAAAAACCACTATCCAGAATCGGATAGAGAATGATTAGACGAGCTTAAAATTGTTCTACGACCCATGTCTGCGACGTTTAGTATTCGAGTTATGGCCCGCCGTAGGTCTGACCGAGCAATTTTTGTTCCGCGCACTTTGTGCACCGTGCACATTGATGTTTGTATGAAAAAGTACCCTACCTAGGGACGCGTAGAGCAAATTGGTACCCCCGGGCATGTTGTCGGTTGACTTTCTGGTTGCACTTTTCATCATCTAGGGTGTGTTTCTGACACGTTTTGAGGGTTTTTAGCGAAAAAAATTTTTTTGACTACTCGAGCTCTCCGGCCCGTTCGGTGCACTTTTTTGCAAAAAGCTAGGGAGCTGTCCCTAGGTTCGGGGTGTCACAAAATGATGAAAAGTGGTCAAAAAACCACTATCCAGAATCGGATAGAGAATGATTAGACGAGCTTAAAATTGTTCTACGACCCATGTCTGCGACGTTTAGTATTCGAGTTATGGCCCGCCGTAGGTCTGACCGAGCAATTTTTGTTCCGCGCACTTTGTGCACCGTGCACATTGATGTTTGTATGAAAAAGTACCCTACCTAGGGACGCGTAGAGCAAATTGGTACCCCCGGGCATGTTGTCGGTTGACTTTCTGGTTGCACTTTTCATCATCTAGGGTGTGTTTCTGACACGTTTTGAGGGTTTTTAGCGAAAAAAATTTTTTTGACTACTCGAGCTCTCCGGCCCGTTCGGTGCACTTTTTTGCAAAAAGCTAGGGAGCTGTCCCTAGGTTCGGGGTGTCACAAAATGATGAAAAGTGGTCAAAAAACCACTATCCAGAATCGGATAGAGAATGATTAGACGAGCTTAAAATTGTTCTACGACCCATGTCTGCGACGTTTAGTATTCGAGTTATGGCCCGCCGTAGGTCTGACCGAGCAATTTTTGTTCCGCGCACTTTGTGCACCGTGCACATTGATGTTTGTATGAAAAAGTACCCTACCTAGGGACGCGTAGAGCAAATTGGTACCCCCGGGCATGTTGTCGGTTGACTTTCTGGTTGCACTTTTCATCATCTAGGGTGTGTTTCTGACACGTTTTGAGGGTTTTTAGCGAAAAAAATTTTTTTGACTACTCGAGCTCTCCGGCCCGTTCGGTGCACTTTTTTGCAAAAAGCTAGGGAGCTGTCCCTAGG
The DNA here is from genome assembly GCF_017562075.2 of Anopheles merus. NCBI lineage: Eukaryota > Metazoa > Arthropoda > Insecta > Diptera > Culicidae > Anopheles > Anopheles merus. The sequence goes on along the minus strand of NW_024428134.1, from coordinate 22,082 downwards.
TTCGGGGTGTCACAAAATGATGAAAAGTGGTCAAAAAACCACTATCCAGAATCGGATAGAGAATGATTAGACGAGCTTAAAATTGTTCTACGACCCATGTCTGCGACGTTTAGTATTCGAGTTATGGCCCGCCGTAGGTCTGACCGAGCAATTTTTGTTCCGCGCACTTTGTGCACCGTGCACATTGATGTTTGTATGAAAAAGTACCCTACCTAGGGACGCGTAGAGCAAATTGGTACCCCCGGGCATGTTGTCGGTTGACTTTCTGGTTGCACTTTTCATCATCTAGGGTGTGTTTCTGACACGTTTTGAGGGTTTTTAGCGAAAAAAATTTTTTTGACTACTCGAGCTCTCCGGCCCGTTCGGTGCACTTTTTTGCAAAAAGCTAGGGAGCTGTCCCTAGGTTCGGGGTGTCACAAAATGATGAAAAGTGGTCAAAAAACCACTATCCAGAATCGGATAGAGAATGATTAGACGAGCTTAAAATTGTTCTACGACCCATGTCTGCGACGTTTAGTATTCGAGTTATGGCCCGCCGTAGGTCTGACCGAGCAATTTTTGTTCCGCGCACTTTGTGCACCGTGCACATTGATGTTTGTATGAAAAAGTACCCTACCTAGGGACGCGTAGAGCAAATTGGTACCCCGGGCATGTTGTCGGTTGACTTTCTGGTTGCACTTTTCATCATCTAGGGTGTGTTTCTGACACGTTTTGAGGGTTTTTAGCGAAAAAATTTTTTTGACTACTCGAGCTCTCCGGCCCGTTCGGTGCACTTTTTTGCAAAAAGCTAGGGAGCTGTCCCTAGGTTCGGGGTGTCACAAAATGATGAAAAGTGGTCAAAAAACCACTATCCAGAATCGGATAGAGAATGATTAGACGAGCTTAAAATTGTTCTACGACCCATGTCTGCGACGTTTAGTATTCGAGTTATGGCCCGCCGTAGGTCTGACCGAGCAATTTTGTACTGAAATGTATGGCGGACATATTATTACTCAAACAACATTGCCTTGTATCGTGTCCTACTTGGTCGGCACGGTAAGTATCGACTATAACAAGATTAAATGGATTGAGTGATAACATTTTAAGCCCATTTCCTAAGCCGTGCACCAAATTGTGTACCGATCAGGGAAAGTACACTACGTACGCGTTCATGGATGTCCATGTTGGTACAAGTTGCCGGTCAGGATAGCCGTGCACCAAAATTGTGTACCGATCAGGGAAAGTACAACACGGAGGGCGCAGCCCGAGCGTACGCGTTCATGGATGTCCATGTTGGTACACATGCACCAAAATTGTGTACCGATCAGGGAAAGTACAACACGGAGGGCGCAGCCCGAGCGTACGCGTTCATGGATGTCCATGTTGGTACACATGCACCAAAATTGTGTACCGATCAGGGAAAGTACACTACGTACGCGTTCATGGATGTCCATGTTGGTACAGTTGCCGGTCAGGATAGCCGTGCACCAAAATTGTGTACCGATCAGGGAAAGTACAACACGGAGGGCGCAGCCCGAGCGTACGCGTTCATGGATGTCCATGTTGGTACACATGCACCAAAATTGTGTACCGATCAGGGAAAGTACACTACGTACGCGTTCATGGATGTCCATGTTGGTACAAGTTGCCGGTCAGGATAGCCGTGCACCAAAATTGTGTACCGATCAGGGAAAGTACAACACGGAGGGCGCAGCCCGAGCGTACGCGTTCATGGATGTCCATGTTGGTACACATGCACCAAAATTGTGTACCGATCAGGGAAAGTACACTACGTACGCGTTCATGGATTGTCCATGTTGGTACAAGTTGCCGGTCAGATAGCCGTGCACCCAAATTGTGTACCGATCAGGGAAAGTACAACACGGAGGGCGCAGCCCGAGCGTACGCGTTCATGGATGTCCATGTTGGTACACATGCACCAAAATTGTGTACCGATCAGGGAAAGTACACTACGTACGCGTTCATGGATGTCCATGTTGGTACAAGTTGCCGGTCAGGATAGCCGTGCACCAAAATTGTGTACCGATCAGGGAAAGTACAACACGGAGGGCGCAGCCCGAGCGTACGCGTTCATGGATGTCCATGTTGGTACACATGCACCAAAATTGTGTACCGATCAGGGAAAGTACAACACGGAGGGCGCAGCCCGAGCGTACGCGTTCATGGATGTCCATGTTGGTACAATCTACATGTACGTACCTAGTTTTTGTGTCAAAAGTTGCAATAAAGTGCTTGTATGCTTAAAATGCTTATCTCAACCGGTCACCTTTTGGCCTGCCCTTTTATAGACAGAAACCTAAAAGATACGCCCGAGGGCGGTAGCCCGAGGGCGAAACTCGCGATTTTTGTGTTTTTCCATTCGCCCGGGACGACGAAATGAGCTCTGTGCACATCGTGCCGAAAACTGTCTTCTCCACCTTTGTTTTTGTCCGTCTGATCATAAAATCACCCTTATTTGTGTACCATTTGGAGTGCGCAGCCCAAACGTACGCGTTAATGTTAATGTTGTATACACTACATGTATGTTCCTAGGATTTGGTAATTGAGTCAAACACACAATTCCCCGACCGTCGCGGACACCATTCTTGGACAGAAGTCCTAGTACGTAGAGTACTTTCCCTAGGTATGTGCCCGTTCGTGACTATCGTTGCGTGCATACGGACACGCTTGGGTATGTTTACCATACAAGGTTTACTAGGGAAACCTGCTTGCTCGACCATTGCCCTCCCGTCGCGGACACCATTCTTGGACAGAAGTCCTAGTACGTAGAGTACTTTCCCTAGGTATGTGCCCGTTCGTGACTATCGTTGCGTGCATACGGACACGCTTGGGTATGTTTACCATACAAGGTTTACTAGGGAAACCTGCTTGCTCGACCATTGCCCTCCCGTCGCGGACACCATTCTTGGACAGAAGTCCTAGTACGTAGAGTACTTTCCCTAGGTATGTGCCCGTTCGTGACTATCGTTGCGTGCATACGGACACGCTTGGGTATGTTTACCATACAAGGTTTACTAGGGAAACCTGCTTGCTCGACCATTGCCCTCCCGTCGCGGACACCATTCTTGGACAGAAGTCCTAGTACGTAGAGTACTTTCCCTAGGTATGTGCCCGTTCGTGACTATCGTTGCGTGCATACGGACACGCTTGGGTATGTTTACCATACAAGGTTTACTAGGGAAACCTGCTTGCTCGACCATTGCCCTCCCGTCGCGGACACCATTCTTGGACAGAAGTCCTAGTACGTAGAGTACTTTCCCTAGGTATGTGCCCGTTCGTGACTATCGTTGCGTGCATACGGACACGCTTGGGTATGTTTACCATACAAGGTTTACTAGGGAAACCTGCTTGCTCGACCATTGCCCTCCCGTCGCGGACACCATTCTTGGACAGAAGTCCTAGTACGTAGAGTACTTTCCCTAGGTATGTGCCCGTTCGTGACTATCGTTGCGTGCATACGGACACGCTTGGGTATGTTTACCATACAAGGTTTACTAGGGAAACCTGCTTGCTCGACCATTGCCCTCCCGTCGCGGACACCATTCTTGGACAGAAGTCCTAGTACGTAGAGTACTTTCCCTAGGTATGTGCCCGTTCGTGACTATCGTTGCGTGCATACGGACACGCTTGGGTATGTTTACCATACAAGGTTTACTAGGGAAACCTGCTTGCTCGACCATTGCCCTCCCGTCGCGGACACCATTCTTGGACAGAAGTCCTAGTACGTAGAGTACTTTCCCTAGGTATGTGCCCGTTCGTGACTATCGTTGCGTGCATACGGACACGCTTGGGTATGTTTACCATACAAGGTTTACTAGGGAAACCTGCTTGCTCGACCATTGCCCTCCCGTCGCGGACACCATTCTTGGACAGAAGTCCTAGTACGTAGAGTACTTTCCCTAGGTATGTGCCCGTTCGTGACTATCGTTGCGTGCATACGGACACGCTTGGGTATGTTTACCATACAAGGTTTACTAGGGAAACCTGCTTGCTCGACCATTGCCCTCCCGTCGCGGACACCATTCTTGGACAGAAGTCCTAGTACGTAGAGTACTTTCCCTAGGTATGTGCCCGTTCGTGACTATCGTTGCGTGCATACGGACACGCTTGGGTATGTTTACCATACAAGGTTTACTAGGGAAACCTGCTTGCTCGACCATTGCCCTCCCGTCGCGGACACCATTCTTGGACAGAAGTCCTAGTACGTAGAGTACTTTCCCTAGGTATGTGCCCGTTCGTGACTATCGTTGCGTGCATACGGACACGCTTGGGTATGTTTACCATACAAGGTTTACTAGGGAAACCTGCTTGCTCGACCATTGCCCTCCCGTCGCGGACACCATTCTTGGACAGAAGTCCTAGTACGTAGAGTACTTTCCCTAGGTATGTGCCCGTTCGTGACTATCGTTGCGTGCATACGGACACGCTTGGGTATGTTTACCATACAAGGTTTACTAGGGAAACCTGCTTGCTCGACCATTGCCCTCCCGTCGCGGACACCATTCTTGGACAGAAGTCCTAGTACGTAGAGTACTTTCCCTAGGTATGTGCCCGTTCGTGACTATCGTTGCGTGCATACGGACACGCTTGGGTATGTTTACCATACAAGGTTTACTAGGGAAACCTGCTTGCTCGACCATTGCCCTCCCGTCGCGGACACCATTCTTGGACAGAAGTCCTAGTACGTAGAGTACTTTCCCTAGGTATGTGCCCGTTCGTGACTATCGTTGCGTGCATACGGACACGCTTGGGTATGTTTACCATACAAGGTTTACTAGGGAAACCTGCTTGCTCGACCATTGCCCTCCCGTCGCGGACACCATTCTTGGACAGAAGTCCTAGTACGTAGAGTACTTTCCCTAGGTATGTGCCCGTTCGTGACTATCGTTGCGTGCATACGGACACGCTTGGGTATGTTTACCATACAAGGTTTACTAGGGAAACCTGCTTGCTCGACCATTGCCCTCCCGTCGCGGACACCATTCTTGGACAGAAGTCCTAGTACGTAGAGTACTTTCCCTAGGTATGTGCCCGTTCGTGACTATCGTTGCGTGCATACGGACACGCTTGGGTATGTTTACCATACAAGGTTTACTAGGGAAACCTGCTTGCTCGACCATTGCCCTCCCGTCGCGGACACCATTCTTGGACAGAAGTCCTAGTACGTAGAGTACTTTCCCTAGGTATGTGCCCGTTCGTGACTATCGTTGCGTGCATACGGACACGCTTGGGTATGTTTACCATACAAGGTTTACTAGGGAAACCTGCTTGCTCGACCATTGCCCTCCCGTCGCGGACACCATTCTTGGACAGAAGTCCTAGTACGTAGAGTACTTTCCCTAGGTATGTGCCCGTTCGTGACTATCGTTGCGTGCATACGGACACGCTTGGGTATGTTTACCATACAAGGTTTACTAGGGAAACCTGCTTGCTCGACCATTGCCCTCCCGTCGCGGACACCATTCTTGGACAGAAGTCCTAGTACGTAGAGTACTTTCCCTAGGTATGTGCCCGTTCGTGACTATCGTTGCGTGCATACGGACACGCTTGGGTATGTTTACCATACAAGGTTTACTAGGGAAACCTGCTTGCTCGACCATTGCCCTCCCGTCGCGGACACCATTCTTGGACAGAAGTCCTAGTACGTAGAGTACTTTCCCTAGGTATGTGCCCGTTCGTGACTATCGTTGCGTGCATACGGACACGCTTGGGTATGTTTACCATACAAGGTTTACTAGGGAAACCAGGAAGGAATTCTAGGCACACGTTTTGTTCCATCCACAGTAACTTTCGTTCTCTTAAGGTAGCTATTTAACTTGTTTGCCATGATAAGTAACCTGCTTCCCCGACCGTCGCGGACACCATTCTTGGACAGAAGTCCTAGTACGTAGAGTACTTTCCCTAGGTATGTGCCCGTTCGTGACTATCGTTGCGTGCATACGGACACGCTTGGGTATGTTTACCATACAAGGTTTACTAGGGAAACCTGCTTGCTCGACCATTGCCCTCCCGTCGCGGACACCATTCTTGGACAGAAGTCCTAGTACGTAGAGTACTTTCCCTAGGTATGTGCCCGTTCGTGACTATCGTTGCGTGCATACGGACACGCTTGGGTATGTTTACCATACAAGGTTTACTAGGGAAACCTGCTTGCTCGACCATTGCCCTCCCGTCGCGGACACCATTCTTGGACAGAAGTCCTAGTACGTAGAGTACTTTCCCTAGGTATGTGCCCGTTCGTGACTATCGTTGCGTGCATACGGACACGCTTGGGTATGTTTACCATACAAGGTTTACTAGGGAAACCTGCTTGCTCGACCATTGCCCTCCCGTCGCGGACACCATTCTTGGACAGAAGTCCTAGTACGTAGAGTACTTTCCCTAGGTATGTGCCCGTTCGTGACTATCGTTGCGTGCATACGGACACGCTTGGGTATGTTTACCATACAAGGTTTACTAGGGAAACCTGCTTGCTCGACCATTGCCCTCCCGTCGCGGACACCATTCTTGGACAGAAGTCCTAGTACGTAGAGTACTTTCCCTAGGTATGTGCCCGTTCGTGACTATCGTTGCGTGCATACGGACACGCTTGGGTATGTTTACCATACAAGGTTTACTAGGGAAACCTGCTTGCTCGACCATTGCCCTCCCGTCGCGGACACCATTCTTGGACAGAAGTCCTAGTACGTAGAGTACTTTCCCTAGGTATGTGCCCGTTCGTGACTATCGTTGCGTGCATACGGACACGCTTGGGTATGTTTACCATACAAGGTTTACTAGGGAAACCTGCTTGCTCGACCATTGCCCTCCCGTCGCGGACACCATTCTTGGACAGAAGTCCTAGTACGTAGAGTACTTTCCCTAGGTATGTGCCCGTTCGTGACTATCGTTGCGTGCATACGGACACGCTTGGGTATGTTTACCATACAAGGTTTACTAGGGAAACCTGCTTGCTCGACCATTGCCCTCCCGTCGCGGACACCATTCTTGGACAGAAGTCCTAGTACGTAGAGTACTTTCCCTAGGTATGTGCCCGTTCGTGACTATCGTTGCGTGCATACGGACACGCTTGGGTATGTTTACCATACAAGGTTTACTAGGGAAACCTGCTTGCTCGACCATTGCCCTCCCGTCGCGGACACCATTCTTGGACAGAAGTCCTAGTACGTAGAGTACTTTCCCTAGGTATGTGCCCGTTCGTGACTATCGTTGCGTGCATACGGACACGCTTGGGTATGTTTACCATACAAGGTTTACTAGGGAAACCTGCTTGCTCGACCATTGCCCTCCCGTCGCGGACACCATTCTTGGACAGAAGTCCTAGTACGTAGAGTACTTTCCCTAGGTATGTGCCCGTTCGTGACTATCGTTGCGTGCATACGGACACGCTTGGGTATGTTTACCATACAAGGTTTACTAGGGAAACCTGCTTGCTCGACCATTGCCCTCCCGTCGCGGACACCATTCTTGGACAGAAGTCCTAGTACGTAGAGTACTTTCCCTAGGTATGTGCCCGTTCGTGACTATCGTTGCGTGCATACGGACACGCTTGGGTATGTTTACCATACAAGGTTTACTAGGGAAACCTGCTTGCTCGACCATTGCCCTCCCGTCGCGGACACCATTCTTGGACAGAAGTCCTAGTACGTAGAGTACTTTCCCTAGGTATGTGCCCGTTCGTGACTATCGTTGCGTGCATACGGACACGCTTGGGTATGTTTACCATACAAGGTTTACTAGGGAAACCTGCTTGCTCGACCATTGCCCTCCCGTCGCGGACACCATTCTTGGACAGAAGTCCTAGTACGTAGAGTACTTTCCCTAGGTATGTGCCCGTTCGTGACTATCGTTGCGTGCATACGGACACGCTTGGGTATGTTTACCATACAAGGTTTACTAGGGAAACCTGCTTGCTCGACCATTGCCCTCCCGTCGCGGACACCATTCTTGGACAGAAGTCCTAGTACGTAGAGTACTTTCCCTAGGTATGTGCCCGTTCGTGACTATCGTTGCGTGCATACGGACACGCTTGGGTATGTTTACCATACAAGGTTTACTAGGGAAACCTGCTTGCTCGACCATTGCCCTCCCGTCGCGGACACCATTCTTGGACAGAAGTCCTAGTACGTAGAGTACTTTCCCTAGGTATGTGCCCGTTCGTGACTATCGTTGCGTGCATACGGACACGCTTGGGTATGTTTACCATACAAGGTTTACTAGGGAAACCTGCTTGCTCGACCATTGCCCTCCCGTCGCGGACACCATTCTTGGACAGAAGTCCTAGTACGTAGAGTACTTTCCCTAGGTATGTGCCCGTTCGTGACTATCGTTGCGTGCATACGGACACGCTTGGGTATGTTTACCATACAAGGTTTACTAGGGAAACCTGCTTGCTCGACCATTGCCCTCCCGTCGCGGACACCATTCTTGGACAGAAGTCCTAGTACGTAGAGTACTTTCCCTAGGTATGTGCCCGTTCGTGACTATCGTTGCGTGCATACGGACACGCTTGGGTATGTTTACCATACAAGGTTTACTAGGGAAACCTGCTTGCTCGACCATTGCCCTCCCGTCGCGGACACCATTCTTGGACAGAAGTCCTAGTACGTAGAGTACTTTCCCTAGGTATGTGCCCGTTCGTGACTATCGTTGCGTGCATACGGACACGCTTGGGTATGTTTACCATACAAGGTTTACTAGGGAAACCTGCTTGCTCGACCATTGCCCTCCCGTCGCGGACACCATTCTTGGACAGAAGTCCTAGTACGTAGAGTACTTTCCCTAGGTATGTGCCCGTTCGTGACTATCGTTGCGTGCATACGGACACGCTTGGGTATGTTTACCATACAAGGTTTACTAGGGAAACCTGCTTGCTCGACCATTGCCCTCCCGTCGCGGACACCATTCTTGGACAGAAGTCCTAGTACGTAGAGTACTTTCCCTAGGTATGTGCCCGTTCGTGACTATCGTTGCGTGCATACGGACACGCTTGGGTATGTTTACCATACAAGGTTTACTAGGGAAACCTGCTTGCTCGACCATTGCCCTCCCGTCGCGGACACCATTCTTGGACAGAAGTCCTAGTACGTAGAGTACTTTCCCTAGGTATGTGCCCGTTCGTGACTATCGTTGCGTGCATACGGACACGCTTGGGTATGTTTACCATACAAGGTTTACTAGGGAAACCTGCTTGCTCGACCATTGCCCTCCCGTCGCGGACACCATTCTTGGACAGAAGTCCTAGTACGTAGAGTACTTTCCCTAGGTATGTGCCCGTTCGTGACTATCGTTGCGTGCATACGGACACGCTTGGGTATGTTTACCATACAAGGTTTACTAGGGAAACCTGCTTGCTCGACCATTGCCCTCCCGTCGCGGACACCATTCTTGGACAGAAGTCCTAGTACGTAGAGTACTTTCCCTAGGTATGTGCCCGTTCGTGACTATCGTTGCGTGCATACGGACACGCTTGGGTATGTTTACCATACAAGGTTTACTAGGGAAACCTGCTTGCTCGACCATTGCCCTCCCGTCGCGGACACCATTCTTGGACAGAAGTCCTAGTACGTAGAGTACTTTCCCTAGGTATGTGCCCGTTCGTGACTATCGTTGCGTGCATACGGACACGCTTGGGTATGTTTACCATACAAGGTTTACTAGGGAAACCAGGAAGGAATTCTAGGCACACGTTTTGTTCCATCCACAGTAACTTTCGTTCTCTTAAGGTAGCTATTTAACTTGTTTGCCATGATAAGCAACCTGCTTCCCCGACCGTCGCGGACACCATTCTTGGACAGAAGTCCTAGTACGTAGAGTACTTTCCCTAGGTATGTGCCCGTTCGTGACTATCGTTGCGTGCATACGGACACGCTTGGGTATGTTTACCATACAAGGTTTACTAGGGAAACCTGCTTGCTCGACCATTGCCCTCCCGTCGCGGACACCATTCTTGGACAGAAGTCCTAGTACGTAGAGTACTTTCCCTAGGTATGTGCCCGTTCGTGACTATCGTTGCGTGCATACGGACACGCTTGGGTATGTTTACCATACAAGGTTTACTAGGGAAACCTGCTTGCTCGACCATTGCCCTCCCGTCGCGGACACCATTCTTGGACAGAAGTCCTAGTACGTAGAGTACTTTCCCTAGGTATGTGCCCGTTCGTGACTATCGTTGCGTGCATACGGACACGCTTGGGTATGTTTACCATACAAGGTTTACTAGGGAAACCTGCTTGCTCGACCATTGCCCTCCCGTCGCGGACACCATTCTTGGACAGAAGTCCTAGTACGTAGAGTACTTTCCCTAGGTATGTGCCCGTTCGTGACTATCGTTGCGTGCATACGGACACGCTTGGGTATGTTTACCATACAAGGTTTACTAGGGAAACCTGCTTGCTCGACCATTGCCCTCCCGTCGCGGACACCATTCTTGGACAGAAGTCCTAGTACGTAGAGTACTTTCCCTAGGTATGTGCCCGTTCGTGACTATCGTTGCGTGCATACGGACACGCTTGGGTATGTTTACCATACAAGGTTTACTAGGGAAACCTGCTTGCTCGACCATTGCCCTCCCGTCGCGGACACCATTCTTGGACAGAAGTCCTAGTACGTAGAGTACTTTCCCTAGGTATGTGCCCGTTCGTGACTATCGTTGCGTGCATACGGACACGCTTGGGTATGTTTACCATACAAGGTTTACTAGGGAAACCTGCTTGCTCGACCATTGCCCTCCCGTCGCGGACACCATTCTTGGACAGAAGTCCTAGTACGTAGAGTACTTTCCCTAGGTATGTGCCCGTTCGTGACTATCGTTGCGTGCATACGGACACGCTTGGGTATGTTTACCATACAAGGTTTACTAGGGAAACCTGCTTGCTCGACCATTGCCCTCCCGTCGCGGACACCATTCTTGGACAGAAGTCCTAGTACGTAGAGTACTTTCCCTAGGTATGTGCCCGTTCGTGACTATCGTTGCGTGCATACGGACACGCTTGGGTATGTTTACCATACAAGGTTTACTAGGGAAACCTGCTTGCTCGACCATTGCCCTCCCGTCGCGGACACCATTCTTGGACAGAAGTCCTAGTACGTAGAGTACTTTCCCTAGGTATGTGCCCGTTCGTGACTATCGTTGCGTGCATACGGACACGCTTGGGTATGTTTACCATACAAGGTTTACTAGGGAAACCTGCTTGCTCGACCATTGCCCTCCCGTCGCGGACACCATTCTTGGACAGAAGTCCTAGTACGTAGAGTACTTTCCCTAGGTATGTGCCCGTTCGTGACTATCGTTGCGTGCATACGGACACGCTTGGGTATGTTTACCATACAAGGTTTACTAGGGAAACCTGCTTGCTCGACCATTGCCCTCCCGTCGCGGACACCATTCTTGGACAGAAGTCCTAGTACGTAGAGTACTTTCCCTAGGTATGTGCCCGTTCGTGACTATCGTTGCGTGCATACGGACACGCTTGGGTATGTTTACCATACAAGGTTTACTAGGGAAACCTGCTTGCTCGACCATTGCCCTCCCGTCGCGGACACCATTCTTGGACAGAAGTCCTAGTACGTAGAGTACTTTCCCTAGGTATGTGCCCGTTCGTGACTATCGTTGCGTGCATACGGACACGCTTGGGTATGTTTACCATACAAGGTTTACTAGGGAAACCTGCTTGCTCGACCATTGCCCTCCCGTCGCGGACACCATTCTTGGACAGAAGTCCTAGTACGTAGAGTACTTTCCCTAGGTATGTGCCCGTTCGTGACTATCGTTGCGTGCATACGGACACGCTTGGGTATGTTTACCATACAAGGTTTACTAGGGAAACCTGCTTGCTCGACCATTGCCCTCCCGTCGCGGACACCATTCTTGGACAGAAGTCCTAGTACGTAGAGTACTTTCCCTAGGTATGTGCCCGTTCGTGACTATCGTTGCGTGCATACGGACACGCTTGGGTATGTTTACCATACAAGGTTTACTAGGGAAACCTGCTTGCTCGACCATTGCCCTCCCGTCGCGGACACCATTCTTGGACAGAAGTCCTAGTACGTAGAGTACTTTCCCTAGGTATGTGCCCGTTCGTGACTATCGTTGCGTGCATACGGACACGCTTGGGTATGTTTACCATACAAGGTTTACTAGGGAAACCAGGAAGGAATTCTAGGCACACGTTTTGTTCCATCCACAGTAACTTTCGTTCTCTTAAGGTAGCTATTTAACTTGTTTGCCATGATAAGTAACCTGCTTCCCCGACCGTCGCGGACACCATTCTTGGACAGAAGTCCTAGTACGTAGAGTACTTTCCCTAGGTATGTGCCCGTTCGTGACTATCGTTGCGTGCATACGGACACGCTTGGGTATGTTTACCATACAAGGTTTACTAGGGAAACCTGCTTGCTCGACCATTGCCCTCCCGTCGCGGACACCATTCTTGGACAGAAGTCCTAGTACGTAGAGTACTTTCCCTAGGTATGTGCCCGTTCGTGACTATCGTTGCGTGCATACGGACACGCTTGGGTATGTTTACCATACAAGGTTTACTAGGGAAACCTGCTTGCTCGACCATTGCCCTCCCGTCGCGGACACCATTCTTGGACAGAAGTCCTAGTACGTAGAGTACTTTCCCTAGGTATGTGCCCGTTCGTGACTATCGTTGCGTGCATACGGACACGCTTGGGTATGTTTACCATACAAGGTTTACTAGGGAAACCTGCTTGCTCGACCATTGCCCTCCCGTCGCGGACACCATTCTTGGACAGAAGTCCTAGTACGTAGAGTACTTTCCCTAGGTATGTGCCCGTTCGTGACTATCGTTGCGTGCATACGGACACGCTTGGGTATGTTTACCATACAAGGTTTACTAGGGAAACCTGCTTGCTCGACCATTGCCCTCCCGTCGCGGACACCATTCTTGGACAGAAGTCCTAGTACGTAGAGTACTTTCCCTAGGTATGTGCCCGTTCGTGACTATCGTTGCGTGCATACGGACACGCTTGGGTATGTTTACCATACAAGGTTTACTAGGGAAACCTGCTTGCTCGACCATTGCCCTCCCGTCGCGGACACCATTCTTGGACAGAAGTCCTAGTACGTAGAGTACTTTCCCTAGGTATGTGCCCGTTCGTGACTATCGTTGCGTGCATACGGACACGCTTGGGTATGTTTACCATACAAGGTTTACTAGGGAAACCTGCTTGCTCGACCATTGCCCTCCCGTCGCGGACACCATTCTTGGACAGAAGTCCTAGTACGTAGAGTACTTTCCCTAGGTATGTGCCCGTTCGTGACTATCGTTGCGTGCATACGGACACGCTTGGGTATGTTTACCATACAAGGTTTACTAGGGAAACCTGCTTGCTCGACCATTGCCCTCCCGTCGCGGACACCATTCTTGGACAGAAGTCCTAGTACGTAGAGTACTTTCCCTAGGTATGTGCCCGTTCGTGACTATCGTTGCGTGCATACGGACACGCTTGGGTATGTTTACCATACAAGGTTTACTAGGGAAACCTGCTTGCTCGACCATTGCCCTCCCGTCGCGGACACCATTCTTGGACAGAAGTCCTAGTACGTAGAGTACTTTCCCTAGGTATGTGCCCGTTCGTGACTATCGTTGCGTGCATACGGACACGCTTGGGTATGTTTACCATACAAGGTTTACTAGGGAAACCAGGAAGGAATTCTAGGCACACGTTTTGTTCCATCCACAGTAACTTTCGTTCTCTTAAGGTAGCTATTTAACTTGTTTGCCATGATAAGTAACCTGCTTCCCCGACCGTCGCGGACACCATTCTTGGACAGAAGTCCTAGTACGTAGAGTACTTTCCCTAGGTATGTGCCCGTTCGTGACTATCGTTGCGTGCATACGGACACGCTTGGGTATGTTTACCATACAAGGTTTACTAGGGAAACCTGCTTGCTCGACCATTGCCCTCCCGTCGCGGACACCATTCTTGGACAGAAGTCCTAGTACGTAGAGTACTTTCCCTAGGTATGTGCCCGTTCGTGACTATCGTTGCGTGCATACGGACACGCTTGGGTATGTTTACCATACAAGGTTTACTAGGGAAACCTGCTTGCTCGACCATTGCCCTCCCGTCGCGGACACCATTCTTGGACAGAAGTCCTAGTACGTAGAGTACTTTCCCTAGGTATGTGCCCGTTCGTGACTATCGTTGCGTGCATACGGACACGCTTGGGTATGTTTACCATACAAGGTTTACTAGGGAAACCTGCTTGCTCGACCATTGCCCTCCCGTCGCGGACACCATTCTTGGACAGAAGTCCTAGTACGTAGAGTACTTTCCCTAGGTATGTGCCCGTTCGTGACTATCGTTGCGTGCATACGGACACGCTTGGGTATGTTTACCATACAAGGTTTACTAGGGAAACCTGCTTGCTCGACCATTGCCCTCCCGTCGCGGACACCATTCTTGGACAGAAGTCCTAGTACGTAGAGTACTTTCCCTAGGTATGTGCCCGTTCGTGACTATCGTTGCGTGCATACGGACACGCTTGGGTATGTTTACCATACAAGGTTTACTAGGGAAACCTGCTTGCTCGACCATTGCCCTCCCGTCGCGGACACCATTCTTGGACAGAAGTCCTAGTACGTAGAGTACTTTCCCTAGGTATGTGCCCGTTCGTGACTATCGTTGCGTGCATACGGACACGCTTGGGTATGTTTACCATACAAGGTTTACTAGGGAAACCTGCTTGCTCGACCATTGCCCTCCCGTCGCGGACACCATTCTTGGACAGAAGTCCTAGTACGTAGAGTACTTTCCCTAGGTATGTGCCCGTTCGTGACTATCGTTGCGTGCATACGGACACGCTTGGGTATGTTTACCATACAAGGTTTACTAGGGAAACCTGCTTGCTCGACCATTGCCCTCCCGTCGCGGACACCATTCTTGGACAGAAGTCCTAGTACGTAGAGTACTTTCCCTAGGTATGTGCCCGTTCGTGACTATCGTTGCGTGCATACGGACACGCTTGGGTATGTTTACCATACAAGGTTTACTAGGGAAACCTGCTTGCTCGACCATTGCCCTCCCGTCGCGGACACCATTCTTGGACAGAAGTCCTAGTACGTAGAGTACTTTCCCTAGGTATGTGCCCGTTCGTGACTATCGTTGCGTGCATACGGACACGCTTGGGTATGTTTACCATACAAGGTTTACTAGGGAAACCTGCTTGCTCGACCATTGCCCTCCCGTCGCGGACACCATTCTTGGACAGAAGTCCTAGTACGTAGAGTACTTTCCCTAGGTATGTGCCCGTTCGTGACTATCGTTGCGTGCATACGGACACGCTTGGGTATGTTTACCATACAAGGTTTACTAGGGAAACCTGCTTGCTCGACCATTGCCCTCCCGTCGCGGACACCATTCTTGGACAGAAGTCCTAGTACGTAGAGTACTTTCCCTAGGTATGTGCCCGTTCGTGACTATCGTTGCGTGCATACGGACACGCTTGGGTATGTTTACCATACAAGGTTTACTAGGGAAACCTGCTTGCTCGACCATTGCCCTCCCGTCGCGGACACCATTCTTGGACAGAAGTCCTAGTACGTAGAGTACTTTCCCTAGGTATGTGCCCGTTCGTGACTATCGTTGCGTGCATACGGACACGCTTGGGTATGTTTACCATACAAGGTTTACTAGGGAAACCTGCTTGCTCGACCATTGCCCTCCCGTCGCGGACACCATTCTTGGACAGAAGTCCTAGTACGTAGAGTACTTTCCCTAGGTATGTGCCCGTTCGTGACTATCGTTGCGTGCATACGGACACGCTTGGGTATGTTTACCATACAAGGTTTACTAGGGAAACCTGCTTGCTCGACCATTGCCCTCCCGTCGCGGACACCATTCTTGGACAGAAGTCCTAGTACGTAGAGTACTTTCCCTAGGTATGTGCCCGTTCGTGACTATCGTTGCGTGCATACGGACACGCTTGGGTATGTTTACCATACAAGGTTTACTAGGGAAACCTGCTTGCTCGACCATTGCCCTCCCGTCGCGGACACCATTCTTGGACAGAAGTCCTAGTACGTAGAGTACTTTCCCTAGGTATGTGCCCGTTCGTGACTATCGTTGCGTGCATACGGACACGCTTGGGTATGTTTACCATACAAGGTTTACTAGGGAAACCAGGAAGGAATTCTAGGCACACGTTTTGTTCCATCCACAGTAACTTTCGTTCTCTTAAGGTAGCTATTTAACTTGTTTGCCATGATAAGCAACCTGCTTCCCCGACCGTCGCGGACACCATTCTTGGACAGAAGTCCTAGTACGTAGAGTACTTTCCCTAGGTATGTGCCCGTTCGTGACTATCGTTGCGTGCATACGGACACGCTTGGGTATGTTTACCATACAAGGTTTACTAGGGAAACCTGCTTGCTCGACCATTGCCCTCCCGTCGCGGACACCATTCTTGGACAGAAGTCCTAGTACGTAGAGTACTTTCCCTAGGTATGTGCCCGTTCGTGACTATCGTTGCGTGCATACGGACACGCTTGGGTATGTTTACCATACAAGGTTTACTAGGGAAACCTGCTTGCTCGACCATTGCCCTCCCGTCGCGGACACCATTCTTGGACAGAAGTCCTAGTACGTAGAGTACTTTCCCTAGGTATGTGCCCGTTCGTGACTATCGTTGCGTGCATACGGACACGCTTGGGTATGTTTACCATACAAGGTTTACTAGGGAAACCTGCTTGCTCGACCATTGCCCTCCCGTCGCGGACACCATTCTTGGACAGAAGTCCTAGTACGTAGAGTACTTTCCCTAGGTATGTGCCCGTTCGTGACTATCGTTGCGTGCATACGGACACGCTTGGGTATGTTTACCATACAAGGTTTACTAGGGAAACCTGCTTGCTCGACCATTGCCCTCCCGTCGCGGACACCATTCTTGGACAGAAGTCCTAGTACGTAGAGTACTTTCCCTAGGTATGTGCCCGTTCGTGACTATCGTTGCGTGCATACGGACACGCTTGGGTATGTTTACCATACAAGGTTTACTAGGGAAACCTGCTTGCTCGACCATTGCCCTCCCGTCGCGGACACCATTCTTGGACAGAAGTCCTAGTACGTAGAGTACTTTCCCTAGGTATGTGCCCGTTCGTGACTATCGTTGCGTGCATACGGACACGCTTGGGTATGTTTACCATACAAGGTTTACTAGGGAAACCTGCTTGCTCGACCATTGCCCTCCCGTCGCGGACACCATTCTTGGACAGAAGTCCTAGTACGTAGAGTACTTTCCCTAGGTATGTGCCCGTTCGTGACTATCGTTGCGTGCATACGGACACGCTTGGGTATGTTTACCATACAAGGTTTACTAGGGAAACCTGCTTGCTCGACCATTGCCCTCCCGTCGCGGACACCATTCTTGGACAGAAGTCCTAGTACGTAGAGTACTTTCCCTAGGTATGTGCCCGTTCGTGACTATCGTTGCGTGCATACGGACACGCTTGGGTATGTTTACCATACAAGGTTTACTAGGGAAACCTGCTTGCTCGACCATTGCCCTCCCGTCGCGGACACCATTCTTGGACAGAAGTCCTAGTACGTAGAGTACTTTCCCTAGGTATGTGCCCGTTCGTGACTATCGTTGCGTGCATACGGACACGCTTGGGTATGTTTACCATACAAGGTTTACTAGGGAAACCTGCTTGCTCGACCATTGCCCTCCCGTCGCGGACACCATTCTTGGACAGAAGTCCTAGTACGTAGAGTACTTTCCCTAGGTATGTGCCCGTTCGTGACTATCGTTGCGTGCATACGGACACGCTTGGGTATGTTTACCATACAAGGTTTACTAGGGAAACCTGCTTGCTCCGACCATTGCCCTCCCGTCGCGGACACCATTCTTGGACAGAAGTCCTAGTACGTAGAGTACTTTCCCTAGGTATGTGCCCGTTCGTGACTATCGTTGCGTGCATACGGACACGCTTGGGTATGTTTACCATACAAGGTTTACTAGGGAAACCTGCTTGCTCGACCATTGCCCTCCCGTCGCGGACACCATTCTTGGACAGAAGTCCTAGTACGTAGAGTACTTTCCCTAGGTATGTGCCCGTTCGTGACTATCGTTGCGTGCATACGGACACGCTTGGGTATGTTTACCATACAAGGTTTACTAGGGAAACCTGCTTGCTCGACCATTGCCCTCCCGTCGCGGACACCATTCTTGGACAGAAGTCCTAGTACGTAGAGTACTTTCCCTAGGTATGTGCCCGTTCGTGACTATCGTTGCGTGCATACGGACACGCTTGGGTATGTTTACCATACAAGGTTTACTAGGGAAACCTGCTTGCTCGACCATTGCCCTCCCGTCGCGGACACCATTCTTGGACAGAAGTCCTAGTACGTAGAGTACTTTCCCTAGGTATGTGCCCGTTCGTGACTATCGTTGCGTGCATACGGACACGCTTGGTATGTTTACCATACAAGGTTTACTAGGGAAACCTGCTTGCTCGACCATTGCCCTCCCGTCGCGGACACCATTCTTGGACAGAAGTCCTAGTACGTAGAGTACTTTCCCTAGGTATGTGCCCGTTCGTGACTATCGTTGCGTGCATACGGACACGCTTGGGTATGTTTACCATACAAGGTTTACTAGGGAAACCTGCTTGCTCGACCATTGCCCTCCCGTCGCGGACACCATTCTTGGACAGAAGTCCTAGTACGTAGAGTACTTTCCCTAGGTATGTGCCCGTTCGTGACTATCGTTGCGTGCATACGGACACGCTTGGGTATGTTTACCATACAAGGTTTACTAGGGAAACCTGCTTGCTCGACCATTGCCCTCCCGTCGCGGACACCATTCTTGGACAGAAGTCCTAGTACGTAGAGTACTTTCCCTAGGTATGTGCCCGTTCGTGACTATCGTTGCGTGCATACGGACACGCTTGGGTATGTTTACCATACAAGGTTTACTAGGGAAACCTGCTTGCTCGACCATTGCCCTCCCGTCGCGGACACCATTCTTGGACAGAAGTCCTAGTACGTAGAGTACTTTCCCTAGGTATGTGCCCGTTCGTGACTATCGTTGCGTGCATACGGACACGCTTGGGTATGTTTACCATACAAGGTTTACTAGGGAAACCTGCTTGCTCGACCATTGCCCTCCCGTCGCGGACACCATTCTTGGACAGAAGTCCTAGTACGTAGAGTACTTTCCCTAGGTATGTGCCCGTTCGTGACTATCGTTGCGTGCATACGGACACGCTTGGGTATGTTTACCATACAAGGTTTACTAGGGAAACCTGCTTGCTCGACCATTGCCCTCCCGTCGCGGACACCATTCTTGGACAGAAGTCCTAGTACGTAGAGTACTTTCCCTAGGTATGTGCCCGTTCGTGACTATCGTTGCGTGCATACGGACACGCTTGGGTATGTTTACCATACAAGGTTTACTAGGGAAACCTGCTTGCTCGACCATTGCCCTCCCGTCGCGGACACCATTCTTGGACAGAAGTCCTAGTACGTAGAGTACTTTCCCTAGGTATGTGCCCGTTCGTGACTATCGTTGCGTGCATACGGACACGCTTGGTATGTTTACCATACAAGGTTTACTAGGGAAACCTGCTTGCTCGACCATTGCCCTCCCGTCGCGGACACCATTCTTGGACAGAAGTCCTAGTACGTAGAGTACTTTCCCTAGGTATGTGCCCGTTCGTGACTATCGTTGCGTGCATACGGACACGCTTGGGTATGTTTACCATACAAGGTTTACTAGGGAACCTGCTTGCTCGACCATTGCCCTCCCGTCGCGGACACCATTCTTGGACAGAAGTCCTAGTACGTAGAGTACTTTCCCTAGGTATGTGCCCGTTCGTGACTATCGTTGCGTGCATACGGACACGCTTGGGTATGTTTACCATACAAGGTTTACTAGGGAAACCTGCTTGCTCGACCATTGCCCTCCCGTCGCGGACACCATTCTTGACAGAAGTCCTAGTACGTAGAGTACTTTCCCTAGGTATGTGCCCGTTCGTGACTATCGTTGCGTGCATACGGACACGCTTGGGTATGTTTACCATACAAGGTTTACTAGGGAAACCTGCTTGCTCGACCATTGCCCTCCCGTCGCGGACACCATTCTTGGACAGAAGTCCTAGTACGTAGAGTACTTTCCCTAGGTATGTGCCCGTTCGTGACTATCGTTGCGTGCATACGGACACGCTTGGGTATGTTTACCATACAAGGTTTACTAGGGAAACCTGCTTGCTCGACCATTGCCTCCCGTCGCGGACACCATTCTTGGACAGAAGTCCTAGTACGTAGAGTACTTTCCCTAGGTATGTGCCCGTTCGTGACTATCGTTGCGTGCATACGGACACGCTTGGGTATGTTTACCATACAAGGTTTACTAGGGAAACCTGCTTGCTCGACCATTGCCCTCCCGTCGCGGACACCATTCTTGGACAGAAGTCCTAGTACGTAGAGTACTTTCCCTAGGTATGTGCCCGTTCGTGACTATCGTTGCGTGCATACGGACACGCTTGGGTATGTTTACCATACAAGTTTACTAGGGAAACCTGCTTGCTCGACCATTGCCCTCCCGTCGCGGACACCATTCTTGGACAGAAGTCCTAGTACGTAGAGTACTTTCCCTAGGTATTGCCCGTTCGTGACTATCGTTGCGTGCATACGGACACGCTTGGGTATGTTTTACCATACAAGGTTTACTAGGGAAACCTGCTTGCTCGACCATTGCCCTCCCGTCGCGGACACCATTCTTGGACAGAAGTCCTAGTACGTAGAGTACTTTCCTAGGTATGTGCCCGTTCGTGACTATCGTTGCGTGCATACGGACACGCTTGGGTATGTTTACCATACAAGGTTTACTAGGGAAACCTGCTTGCTCGACCATTGCCCTCCGTCGCGGACACCATTCTTGGACAGAAGTCCTAGTACGTAGAGTACTTTCCTAGGTATGTGTGCCCGTTCGTGACTATCGTTGCGTGCATACGGACACGCTTGGGTATGTTTACCATACAGGTTTACTAGGGAAACCTGCTTGCTCGACCATTGCCCTCCCGTCGCGGACACCATTCTTGGACAGAGTCCTAGTACGTAGAGTACTTTCCTAGGTATGTGCCCGTTCGTGACTATCGTTGCGTGCATACGGACACGCTTGGGTATGTTTACCATACAAGGTTTACTAGGGAAACCTCTTGCTCGACCATTGCCCTCCCGTCGCGGACACCATTCTTGGACAGAAGTCCTAGTACGTAGAGTACTTCCCTAGGTATGTGCCCGTTCGTGACTATCGTTGCGTGCATACGGACACGCTTGGGTATGTTTACCATACAAGGTTTACTAGGAAACCTGCTTGCTCGACCATTGCCCTCCCGTCGCGGACCCCATTCTTGGACAGAAGTCCTAGTACGTAGAGTACTTCCCTAGGTATGTGCCCGTTCGTGACTATCGTTGCGTGCATACGGACACGCTTGGGTATGTTTACCATACAAGGTTTACTAGGGAACCGCTTGCTCGACCATTGCCCTCCCGTCGCGGGCACACCATTCTTGGACAGAAGTCCTAGTACGTAGAGTACTTTCCCTAGGTATGTGCCCGTTCGTGACTATCGTTGCGTGCATACGGACACGCTTGGGTCTGTTTACCATACAAGGTTTCTAGGGAACCTGCTTGCTCACGATTGCCCTCCCCGTCGCGGACACCATTCTTGGACAGAAGTCCTAGTACGTAGAGTACTTTCCTAGGTATGTGCCCTTTCGTGACTATCGTTGCGTGCATACGGACACCTTGGGTATGTTTTACCATACAAGGTTTTACTAGGGAAACCTGCTTGCTCGACCATTGCCCTCCCGTCGCGGAACCACTTCTTGGACAGAAGTCCTAGTACGTAGAGTACTTTCCCCTAGGTATGTGCCCGTTCTGACTATCGTTGCGTGCATACGGACACGCTTGGGTATGTTTACCATACAAGGTTTACTAGGGAAACCTGCTTGCTCGACCTTGCCCTCCCGTCGCGGACACCATTCTTGGACAGAAGTCCTAGTACGTAGAGTACTTTCCCTAGGTATGTGCCCGTTCGTGACTATCGT
>NW_024428133.1:0-39631 GCF_017562075.2 Anopheles merus | reverse complement strand
ATGTCTATACTTCTAACATCCATATTCTTCATTAGAAAAGCATTAGAAAGATATCTTACTTCTAACATCCATATTCTTCATTAGAAAAGCATTAGAAAGATATCTATACTTCTAACATCCATATTCTTCATTAGAAAAGCATTAGAAAGATATCCATACTTCTAACATCCATATTCTTCATTAGAAAGCATTAGAAAGATATCTATACTTCTAACATCCATTTCTTCATTAGAAAAGCATTAGAAAGATATCTATACTTCTAACATCCATATTCTTCATCTTCATTAAAAAGCATTAGAAAGATATCTATACTTCTAACATCCATATTCTTCATTAGAAAAGCATTAGAAAGATATCTATACTTCTAATCCATATTCTTCATTAGAAAAGCATTAGAAAGATATCTATACTTCTAACATCCATATTCTTCTTCATTAGAAAAGCATTAGAAAGATATCTATACTTCTAACATCCATATTCTTCATTAGAAAAGCATTGAAAGATCTATACTTCTAACATCCAGATTCTTCATTAGAAAAGCATTAGAAAGATATCTATACTTCTAACATCCATATTCTTCATTAGAAAAGCATTAGAAAGATATCTATACTTCTAACATCCATATTCTTCATTAGAAAGCATTAGAAAGATATCTATACTTCTAACATCCATATTCTTCATTAGAAAAGCATTAGAAAGATATCTATACTTCTAACATCCATATTCTTCATTAGAAAAGCATTAGAAAGATATCTATACTTCTAACATCCATATTCTTCATTAGAAAGCATTAGAAAGAAATCTATACTTCTAACATCCAGATTCTTCATTAGAAAAGCATTAGAAAGATTCTATACTTCTAACATCCATATTCTTCATTAGAAAAGCATTAGAAAGATATATATACTTCTAACATCCATATTCTTCATTAGAAAGCATTAGAAAGATATCTATACTTCTAACATCCATATTCTTCATTAGAAAGCATTAGAAAGATATCTATACTTCTAACATCCATATTCTTCATTAGAAAAGCATTAGAAAGATATCTATACTTCTAACATCCATATTCTTCATTAGAAAAGCATTAGAAGATATCTATACTTCTAACATCCATATTCTTCATTAGAAAGCATTAGAAAGATATCTATACTTCTAACATCCATATTCTTCATTAGAAAGCATTAGAAGATATCTATACTTCTAACATCCAGATCTCGCATTAGAAAAGCATTAGAAAGATATCTATACTTCTAACATCCATATTCTTCATTAGAAAAGCATTAGAAAGATATCTATACTTCTAACATCCATATTCTTCATTAGAAAAGCATTAGAAAGATATCAACATCCATATTCTTCATTAGAAAAGCATTAGAAAGATATCTATACTTCTAACATCCTTTTCTTCATTAGATAAGCATTAGAAAGATATCTATACTTCTAACATCCAGATTCTTCATTAGAAAAGCATTAGAAAGATATCTATACTTCTAACATCCATATTCTTCATTAGAAAGCATTAGAAAGATATCTATACCTAACATCCATTCTTCATTAGAAAAGCATTAGAAAGATATCTATACTTCTAACATCCATATTCTTCATTAGAAAAGCATTAGAAAGATATCTATACTTCTAACATCCATATTCTTCATTAGAAAAGCATTAGAAAGATATCTATACTTCTAACATCCATATTCTTCATTAGAAAAGCTTAGAAAGATATCTATACTTCTAACATCCATATTCTTCATTAGAAAGCATTAGAAAGATATCTATACTTCTAACATCCATATTCTTCATTAGAAAAGCATTAGAAAGAATCTATACTTCTAACATCCATATTCTTCATTAGAAAAGCATTAGAAAGATATAATACTTCTAACATCCATATTCTTCATTAGAAAAGCATTAGAAAGAATCTATACTTCTAACATCCATATTCTTCATTAGAAAAGCATTAGAAAGATATCTATACTTCTAACATCCAGATTCTTCATTAGAAAGCATTAGAAAGATATCTATACTTCTAACATCCATATCTTCATTAGAAAGCATTAGAAAGATATCTATACTTCTAACATCCATATTCTTCATTAGAAAAGCATTAGAAAGATATCTATACTTCTAACATCCATATTCTTCATTAGAAAAGCATTAGAAAGAGAATCTATACTTCTAACATCCATATTCTTCATTAGAAAAGCATTAAAATAATCTATACTTCTAACATCCAGATTCTTCATTAGAAAAGCATTAGAAAGATATCTATACTTCTAACATCCATATTCTTCATTAGAAAAGCATTAGAAAGATATCTATACTTCTAACATCCATATTCTTCATTAGAAAAGCATTAGAAAGATATCTATACTTCTAACATCCATATTCTTCATTAGAAAAGCATTAGAAAGATATCTATACTTCTAACATCCATATTCTTCATTAGAAAGCATTAGAAAGATATCTATACTTCTAACATCCATATTCTTCATTAGAAAAGCATTAGAAAGATATCTATACTTCTAACATCCATATTCTTCATTAGAAAAGCATTAGAAAGATATCTATACTTCTAACATCCATATTCTTCAT
This sequence comes from Anopheles merus, assembly GCF_017562075.2. Lineage (NCBI taxonomy): Eukaryota > Metazoa > Arthropoda > Insecta > Diptera > Culicidae > Anopheles > Anopheles merus. The sequence goes on along the minus strand of NW_024428133.1, from coordinate 37,033 downwards.
TAAAAGCATTAGAAAGATATCTATACTTCTAACATCCATATTCTTCATTAGAAAGCAAGCATTAGAAAGATATCTATACTTCTAACATCCATATTCTTCATTAGAAAAGCATTAGAAAGATATCTATACTTCTAACATCCATATTCTTCATTAGAAAAGCATTAGAAAGATATCTATACTATACTTCTAACATCCATATTCTTCATTAGAAAGCATTAGAAAGATATCTATACTTCTAACATCCATATTCTTCATTAGAAAAGCATTAGAAAGATATCTATACTTCTAACATCCATATTCTTCATTAGAAAAGCATTAGAAAGATATCTATACTTCTAACATCCATATTCTTCATTAGAAAAGCATTAGAAAGATATCTATACTTCTAACATCCATATTCTTCATTAGAAAATTAGAAAGATATCTATACTTCTAACATCCAATTCTTCATTAGAAAAGCATTAGAAAGATATCTATACTTCTAACATCCATATTCTTCATTAGAAAAGCATTAGAAAGATATCTATACTTCTAACATCCATATTCTTCATTAGAAAAGCATTAGAAAGATATCTATACTTCTAACATCCATATTCTTCATTAGAAAAGCATTAGAAAGATATCTATACTTCTAACATCCATATTCTTCATTAGAAAAGCATTAGAAAGATATCTATACTTCTAACATCCAGATTCTTCATTAGAAAGCATTAGAAAGATATCTATACTTCTAACATCCAGATTCTTCATTAGAAAGCATTAGAAAGATATCTATACTTCTAACATCCATATTCTTCATTAGAAAAGCATTAGAAAGATCTATACTTCTAACATCCATATTCTTCATTAGAAAAGCATTAGAAAGATATCTATACTTCTAACATCCATATTCTTCATTAGAAAAGCATTAGAAAGATATCTATACTTCTAACATCCATATTCTTCATTAGAAAAGCATTAGAAAGATATCTATACTTCTAACATCCATATTCTTCATTAGAAAAGCATTAGAAGATATCTATACTTCTAACATCCATATTCTTCATTAGAAAAGCATTAGAAAGATATCTATACTTCTAACTCAACATCCATATTCTTCATTAGAAAAGCATTAAAAGATATCTATACTTCTAACATCCATATTCTTCATTAGAAAAGCATTAGAAAGATATCTATACTTCTAACATCCATATTCTTCATTAGAAAAGCATTAGAAAGATATCTATACTTCTAACATCCATATTCTTCATTAGAAAGCATTAGAAAGATATCTATACTTCTAACATCCATATTCTTCATTAGAAAAGCATTAGAAAGATATCTATACTTCTAACATCCATATTCTTCATTAGAAAAGCATTAGAAAGATATCTATACTTCTAACATCCATATTCTTCATTAGAAAAGCATTAGAAAGATATCTATACTTCTAACATCCATATTCTTCATTAGAAAAGCATTAGAAAGATATCTATACTTCTAACATCCATATTCTTCATTAGAAAAGCATTAGAAAGATATCTATACTTCTAACATCCATATTCTTCATTAGAAAAGCATTAGAAAGATATCTATACTTCTAACATCCATATTCTTCATTAGAAAAGCATTAGAAAGATATCTATACTTCTAACATCCATATTCTTCATTAGAAAAGCATTAGAGATATCTATACTTCTAACATCCAGATTCTTCATTAGAAAAGCATTAGAAAGATATCTATACTTCTAACATCCATATTCTTCATTAGAAAAGCATTAGAAAGATATCTATACTTCTAACATCCATATTCTTCATTAGAAAAGCATTAGAAAGATATCTATACTTCTAACATCCATATTCTTCATTAGAAAGCATTAGAAAGATATCTATACTTCTAACATCCATATTCTTCATTAGAAAAGCATTAGAAGATATCTATACTTCTAACATCCATATTCTTCATTAGAAAAGCATTAGAAAGATATCTATACTTCTAACATCCATATTCTTCATTAGAAAAGCATTAGAAAGATATCTATACTTCTAACATCCAGATTCTTCATTAGAAAAGCATTAGAAGATATCTTACTTCTAACATCCATATTCTTCATTAGAAAAGCATTAGAAAGATATCTATACTTCTAACATCCATATTCTTCATTAGAAAAGCATTAGAAAGATATCTATACTTCTAACATCCAGATTCTTCATTAGAAAAGCATTAGAAAGATATCTATACTTCTAACATCCAGATTACGCGTTCATTATTCCATTGGTACAAGAGATTGCCGTCAGGATAGCCTTGCACCAAAATTGTGTAGCGATCAGGAAAGTACAACGGAGGGCGCAGCCCGAGCGTACGCATTAGAAAGTCTATACTTCTAACATCCATATTCTTCATTAGAAAAGCATTAGAAAGATATCTATACTTCTAACATCCATATTCTTCATTAGAAAAGCATTAGAAAGATATCTATACTTCTAACATCCATATTCTTCATTAGAAAAGCATTAGAAAGATATCTATACTTCTAACATCCATATTCTTCATTAGAAAGCATTAGAAAGATATCTATACTTCTAACATCCATATTCTTCATTAGAAAAGCATTAGAAAGATATCTATACTTCTAACATCCATATTCTTCATTAGAAAAGCATTAGAAAGATATCTATACTTCTAACATCCATATTCTTCATTAGAAAAGCATTAGAAAGATATCTATACTTCTAACATCCATATTCTTCATTAGAAAAGCATTAGAAAGATATCTATACTTCTAACATCCATAGCGTACGCGTTCATGATATCCATGTTCTACAAAGTTCCTTCAGGATAGCCTTGCATTAAAATTGTGTACCGATCAGGGAAAGTACAACACGGAGGGCACAGCCCGAGCGTACGCATTCATGGATATCTATACTTCTAACATCCATATTCTTCATTAGAAAAGCATTAGAAAGATATCTATACTTCTAACATCCATATTCTTCATTAGAAAAGCATTAGAAAGATATCTATACTTCTAACATCCATATTCTTCATTAGAAAAGCATTAGAAAGATATCTATACTTCTAACATCCATATTCTTCATTAGAAAAGCATTAGAAAGATATCTATACTTCTAACATCCATATTCTTCATTAGAAAAGCATTAGAAAGATATCTATACTTCTAACATCCATATTCTTCATTAGAAAAGCATTAGAAAGATATCTATACTTCTAACATCCATATTCTTCATTAGAAAAGCATTAGAAAGATATCTATACTTCTAACATCCATATTCTTCATTAGAAAAGCATTAGAAAGATATCTATACTTCTAACATCCATATTCTTCATTAGAAAAGCATTAGAAAGATATCTATACTTCTAACATCCATATTCTTCATTAGAAAAGCATTAGAAAGATATCTATACTTCTAACATCCATATTCTTCATTAGAAAAGCATTAGAAAGATATCTATACTTCTAACATCCAGATTCTTCATTAGAAAAGCATTAGAAAGATATCTATACTTCTAACATCCATATTCTTCATTAGAAAAGCATTAGAAAGATATCTATACTTCTAACATCCATATTCTTCATTAGAAAAGCATTAGAAAGATATCTATACTTCTAACATCCATATTCTTCATTAGAAAAGCATTAGAAAGATATCTATACTTCTAACATCCATATTCTTCATTAGAAAAGCATTAGAAAGATATCTATACTTCTAACATCCATATTCTTCATTAGAAAAGCATTAGAAAGATATCTATACTTCTAACATCCATATTCTTCATTAGAAAAGCATTAGAAAGATATCTATACTTCTAACATCCATATTCTTCATTAGAAAAGCATTAGAAAGATATCTATACTTCTAACATCCATATTCTTCATTAGAAAAGCATTAGAAAGATATCTATACTTCTAACATCCATATTCTTCATTAGAAAAGCATTAGAAAGATATCTATACTTCTAACATCCATATTCTTCATTAGAAAAGCATTAGAAAGATATCTATACTTCTAACATCCATATTCTTCATTAGAAAAGCATTAGAAAGATATCTATACTTCTAACATCCATATTCTTCATTAGAAAAGCATTAGAAAGATATCTATACTTCTAACATCCATATTCTTCATTAGAAAAGCATTAGAAAGATATCTATACTTCTAACATCCATATTCTTCATTAGAAAAGCATTAGAAAGATATCTATACTTCTAACATCCATATTCTTCATTAGAAAAGCATTAGAAAGATATCTATACTTCTAACATCCATATTCTTCATTAGAAAAGCATTAGAAAGATATCTATACTTCTAACATCCATATTCTTCATTAGAAAAGCATTAGAAAGATATCTATACTTCTAACATCCATATTCTTCATTCATGGATTCCATTTTGTACAAGTTCTTCATAGCCTGCACCAAAATTGTTACCGATCATAAGTACAACCGGAGGGCGCAGCCCGAGCGTAGCATTAGAAAGATATCTATACTTCTAACATCCATATTCTTCATTAGAAAAGCATTAGAAAGATATCTATACTTCTAACATCCATATTCTTCATTAGAAAAGCATTAGAAAGATATCTATACTTCTAACATCCATATTCTTCATTAGAAAAGCATTAGAAAGATATCTATACTTCTAACATCCATATTCTTCATTAGAAAAGCATTAGAAAGATATCTATACTTCTAACATCCATATTCTTCATTAGAAAAGCATTAGAAAGATATCTATACTTCTAACATCCATATTCTTCATTAGAAAAGCATTAGAAAGATATCTATACTTCTAACATCCATATTCTTCATTAGAAAAGCATTAGAAAGATATCTATACTTCTAACATCCATATTCTTCATTAGAAAAGCATTAGAAAGATATCTATACTTCTAACATCCAGATTCTTCATTAGAAAAGCATTAGAAAGATATCTATACTTCTAACATCCATATTCTTCATTAGAAAAGCATTAGAAAGATATCTATACTTCTAACATCCATATTCTTCATTAGAAAAGCATTAGAAAGATATCTATACTTCTAACATCCATATTCTTCATTAGAAAAGCATTAGAAAGATATCTATACTTCTAACATCCATATTCTTCATTAGAAAAGCATTAGAAAGATATCTATACTTCTAACATCCATATTCTTCATTAGAAAAGCATTAGAAAGATATCTATACTTCTAACATCCATATTCTTCATTAGAAAAGCATTAGAAAGATATCTATACTTCTAACATCCATATTCTTCATTAGAAAAGCATTAGAAAGATATCTATACTTCTAACATCCATATTCTTCATTAGAAAAGCATTAGAAAGATATCTATACTTCTAACATCCATATTCTTCATTAGAAAAGCATTAGAAAGATATCTATACTTCTAACATCCATATTCTTCATTAGAAAAGCATTAGAAAGATATCTATACTTCTAACATCCATATTCTTCATTAGAAAAGCATTAGAAAGATATCTATACTTCTAACATCCATATTCTTCATTAGAAAAGCATTAGAAAGATATCTATACTTCTAACATCCATATTCTTCATTAGAAAAGCATTAGAAAGATATCTATACTTCTAACATCCATATTCTTCATTAGAAAAGCATTAGAAAGATATCTATACTTCTAACATCCATATTCTTCATTAGAAAAGCATTAGAAAGATATCTATACTTCTAACATCCATATTCTTCATTAGAAAAGCATTAGAAAGATATCTATACTTCTAACATCCATATTCTTCATTAGAAAAGCATTAGAAAGATATCTATACTTCTAACATCCATATTCTTCATTAGAAAAGCATTAGAAAGATATCTATACTTCTAACATCCATATTCTTCATTAGAAAAGCATTAGAAAGATATCTATACTTCTAACATCCATATTCTTCATTAGAAAAGCATTAGAAAGATATCTATACTTCTAACATCCATATTCTTCATTAGAAAAGCATTAGAAAGATATCTATACTTCTAACATCCATATTCTTCATTAGAAAAGCATTAGAAAGATATCTATACTTCTAACATCCATATTCTTCATTAGAAAAGCATTAGAAAGATATCTATACTTCTAACATCCATATTCTTCATTAGAAAAGCATTAGAAAGATATCTATACTTCTAACATCCATATTCTTCATTAGAAAAGCATTAGAAAGATATCTATACTTCTAACATCCATATTCTTCATTAGAAAAGCATTAGAAAGATATCTATACTTCTAACATCCATATTCTTCATTAGAAAAGCATTAGAAAGATATCTATACTTCTAACATCCATATTCTTCATTAGAAAAGCATTAGAAAGATATCTATACTTCTAACATCCATATTCTTCATTAGAAAAGCATTAGAAAGATATCTATACTTCTAACATCCATATTCTTCATTAGAAAAGCATTAGAAAGATATCTATACTTCTAACATCCATATTCTTCATTAGAAAAGCATTAGAAAGATATCTATACTTCTAACATCCATATTCTTCATTAGAAAAGCATTAGAAAGATATCTATACTTCTAACATCCATATTCTTCATTAGAAAAGCATTAGAAAGATATCTATACTTCTAACATCCATATTCTTCATTAGAAAAGCATTAGAAAGATATCTATACTTCTAACATCCATATTCTTCATTAGAAAAGCATTAGAAAGATATCTATACTTCTAACATCCATATTCTTCATTAGAAAAGCATTAGAAAGATATCTATACTTCTAACATCCATATTCTTCATTAGAAAAGCATTAGAAAGATATCTATACTTCTAACATCCATATTCTTCATTAGAAAAGCATTAGAAAGATATCTATACTTCTAACATCCATATTCTTCATTAGAAAAGCATTAGAAAGATATCTATACTTCTAACATCCATATTCTTCATTAGAAAAGCATTAGAAAGATATCTATACTTCTAACATCCATATTCTTCATTAGAAAAGCATTAGAAAGATATCTATACTTCTAACATCCATATTCTTCATTAGAAAAGCATTAGAAAGATATCTATACTTCTAACATCCATATTCTTCATTAGAAAAGCATTAGAAAGATATCTATACTTCTAACATCCATATTCTTCATTAGAAAAGCATTAGAAAGATATCTATACTTCTAACATCCATATTCTTCATTAGAAAAGCATTAGAAAGATATCTATACTTCTAACATCCATATTCTTCATTAGAAAAGCATTAGAAAGATATCTATACTTCTAACATCCATATTCTTCATTAGAAAAGCATTAGAAAGATATCTATACTTCTAACATCCATATTCTTCATTAGAAAAGCATTAGAAAGATATCTATACTTCTAACATCCATATTCTTCATTAGAAAAGCATTAGAAAGATATCTATACTTCTAACATCCATATTCTTCATTAGAAAAGCATTAGAAAGATATCTATACTTCTAACATCCATATTCTTCATTAGAAAAGCATTAGAAAGATATCTATACTTCTAACATCCATATTCTTCATTAGAAAAGCATTAGAAAGATATCTATACTTCTAACATCCATATTCTTCATTAGAAAAGCATTAGAAAGATATCTATACTTCTAACATCCATATTCTTCATTAGAAAAGCATTAGAAAGATATCTATACTTCTAACATCCATATTCTTCATTAGAAAAGCATTAGAAAGATATCTATACTTCTAACATCCATATTCTTCATTAGAAAAGCATTAGAAAGATATCTATACTTCTAACATCCATATTCTTCATTAGAAAAGCATTAGAAAGATATCTATACTTCTAACATCCATATTCTTCATTAGAAAAGCATTAGAAAGATATCTATACTTCTAACATCCATATTCTTCATTAGAAAAGCATTAGAAAGATATCTATACTTCTAACATCCATATTCTTCATTAGAAAAGCATTAGAAAGATATCTATACTTCTAACATCCATATTCTTCATTAGAAAAGCATTAGAAAGATATCTATACTTCTAACATCCATATTCTTCATTAGAAAAGCATTAGAAAGATATCTATACTTCTAACATCCATATTCTTCATTAGAAAAGCATTAGAAAGATATCTATACTTCTAACATCCATATTCTTCATTAGAAAAGCATTAGAAAGATATCTATACTTCTAACATCCATATTCTTCATTAGAAAAGCATTAGAAAGATATCTATACTTCTAACATCCATATTCTTCATTAGAAAAGCATTAGAAAGATATCTATACTTCTAACATCCATATTCTTCATTAGAAAAGCATTAGAAAGATATCTATACTTCTAACATCCATATTCTTCATTAGAAAAGCATTAGAAAGATATCTATACTTCTAACATCCATATTCTTCATTAGAAAAGCATTAGAAAGATATCTATACTTCTAACATCCATATTCTTCATTAGAAAAGCATTAGAAAGATATCTATACTTCTAACATCCATATTCTTCATTAGAAAAGCATTAGAAAGATATCTATACTTCTAACATCCATATTCTTCATTAGAAAAGCATTAGAAAGATATCTATACTTCTAACATCCATATTCTTCATTAGAAAAGCATTAGAAAGATATCTATACTTCTAACATCCATATTCTTCATTAGAAAAGCATTAGAAAGATATCTATACTTCTAACATCCATATTCTTCATTAGAAAAGCATTAGAAAGATATCTATACTTCTAACATCCATATTCTTCATTAGAAAAGCATTAGAAAGATATCTATACTTCTAACATCCATATTCTTCATTAGAAAAGCATTAGAAAGATATCTATACTTCTAACATCCAGATATTCATGGATGTCCATTAGTACAATGCGGTCAGATAGATGCACCAAAATTGTGTACCGATCAGGAAAGTACAACACGGAGCAGCCCGAGCATTAGCATTCAAGATATCTATACTTCTAACATCCATATTCTTCATTAGAAAAGCATTAGAAAGATATCTATACTTCTAACATCCATATTCTTCATTAGAAAAGCATTAGAAAGATATCTATACTTCTAACATCCATATTCTTCATTAGAAAAGCATTAGAAAGATATCTATACTTCTAACATCCATATTCTTCATTAGAAAAGCATTAGAAAGATATCTATACTTCTAACATCCATATTCTTCATTAGAAAAGCATTAGAAAGATATCTATACTTCTAACATCCATATTCTTCATTAGAAAAGCATTAGAAAGATATCTATACTTCTAACATCCATATTCTTCATTAGAAAAGCATTAGAAAGATATCTATACTTCTAACATCCATATTCTTCATTAGAAAAGCATTAGAAAGATATCTATACTTCTAACATCCATATTCTTCATTAGAAAAGCATTAGAAAGATATCTATACTTCTAACATCCATATTCTTCATTAGAAAAGCATTAGAAAGATATCTATACTTCTAACATCCATATTCTTCATTAGAAAAGCATTAGAAAGATATCTATACTTCTAACATCCATATTCTTCATTAGAAAAGCATTAGAAAGATATCTATACTTCTAACATCCATATTCTTCATTAGAAAAGCATTAGAAAGATATCTATACTTCTAACATCCATATTCTTCATTAGAAAAGCATTAGAAAGATATCTATACTTCTAACATCCATATTCTTCATTAGAAAAGCATTAGAAAGATATCTATACTTCTAACATCCATATTCTTCATTAGAAAAGCATTAGAAAGATATCTATACTTCTAACATCCATATTCTTCATTAGAAAAGCATTAGAAAGATATCTATACTTCTAACATCCATATTCTTCATTAGAAAAGCATTAGAAAGATATCTATACTTCTAACATCCATATTCTTCATTAGAAAAGCATTAGAAAGATATCTATACTTCTAACATCCATATTCTTCATTAGAAAAGCATTAGAAAGATATCTATACTTCTAACATCCATATTCTTCATTAGAAAAGCATTAGAAAGATATCTATACTTCTAACATCCATATTCTTCATTAGAAAAGCATTAGAAAGATATCTATACTTCTAACATCCATATTCTTCATTAGAAAAGCATTAGAAAGATATCTATACTTCTAACATCCATATTCTTCATTAGAAAAGCATTAGAAAGATATCTATACTTCTAACATCCATATTCTTCATTAGAAAAGCATTAGAAAGATATCTATACTTCTAACATCCATATTCTTCATTAGAAAAGCATTAGAAAGATATCTATACTTCTAACATCCATATTCTTCATTAGAAAAGCATTAGAAAGATATCTATACTTCTAACATCCATATTCTTCATTAGAAAAGCATTAGAAAGATATCTATACTTCTAACATCCATATTCTTCATTAGAAAAGCATTAGAAAGATATCTATACTTCTAACATCCATATTCTTCATTAGAAAAGCATTAGAAAGATATCTATACTTCTAACATCCATATTCTTCATTAGAAAAGCATTAGAAAGATATCTATACTTCTAACATCCATATTCTTCATTAGAAAAGCATTAGAAAGATATCTATACTTCTAACATCCATATTCTTCATTAGAAAAGCATTAGAAAGATATCTATACTTCTAACATCCATATTCTTCATTAGAAAAGCATTAGAAAGATATCTATACTTCTAACATCCATATTCTTCATTAGAAAAGCATTAGAAAGATATCTATACTTCTAACATCCATATTCTTCATTAGAAAAGCATTAGAAAGATATCTATACTTCTAACATCCATATTCTTCATTAGAAAAGCATTAGAAAGATATCTATACTTCTAACATCCATATTCTTCATTAGAAAAGCATTAGAAAGATATCTATACTTCTAACATCCATATTCTTCATTAGAAAAGCATTAGAAAGATATCTATACTTCTAACATCCATATTCTTCATTAGAAAAGCATTAGAAAGATATCTATACTTCTAACATCCATATTCTTCATTAGAAAAGCATTAGAAAGATATCTATACTTCTAACATCCATATTCTTCATTAGATATCCATTAGACAAGATTCTATATAGAACATCCAAAATTCTTACATTAGTATTAGAAAGATATCTATACTTCTAACATCCATATTCTTCATTAGAAAAGCATTAGAAAGATATCTATACTTCTAACATCCATATTCTTCATTAGAAAAGCATTAGAAAGATATCTATACTTCTAACATCCATATTCTTCATTAGAAAAGCATTAGAAAGATATCTATACTTCTAACATCCATATTCTTCATTAGAAAAGCATTAGAAAGATATCTATACTTCTAACATCCATATTCTTCATTAGAAAAGCATTAGAAAGATATCTATACTTCTAACATCCATATTCTTCATTAGAAAAGCATTAGAAAGATATCTATACTTCTAACATCCATATTCTTCATTAGAAAAGCATTAGAAAGATATCTATACTTCTAACATCCATATTCTTCATTAGAAAAGCATTAGAAAGATATCTATACTTCTAACATCCATATTCTTCATTAGAAAAGCATTAGAAAGATATCTATACTTCTAACATCCATATTCTTCATTAGAAAAGCATTAGAAAGATATCTATACTTCTAACATCCATATTCTTCATTAGAAAAGCATTAGAAAGATATCTATACTTCTAACATCCATATTCTTCATTAGAAAAGCATTAGAAAGATATCTATACTTCTAACATCCATATTCTTCATTAGAAAAGCATTAGAAAGATATCTATACTTCTAACATCCATATTCTTCATTAGAAAAGCATTAGAAAGATATCTATACTTCTAACATCCATATTCTTCATTAGAAAAGCATTAGAAAGATATCTATACTTCTAACATCCATATTCTTCATTAGAAAAGCATTAGAAAGATATCTATACTTCTAACATCCATATTCTTCATTAGAAAAGCATTAGAAAGATATCTATACTTCTAACATCCATATTCTTCATTAGAAAAGCATTAGAAAGATATCTATACTTCTAACATCCATATTCTTCATTAGAAAAGCATTAGAAAGATATCTATACTTCTAACATCCATATTCTTCATTAGAAAAGCATTAGAAAGATATCTATACTTCTAACATCCATATTCTTCATTAGAAAAGCATTAGAAAGATATCTATACTTCTAACATCCATATTCTTCATTAGAAAAGCATTAGAAAGATATCTATACTTCTAACATCCATATTCTTCATTAGAAAAGCATTAGAAAGATATCTATACTTCTAACATCCATATTCTTCATTAGAAAAGCATTAGAAAGATATCTATACTTCTAACATCCATATTCTTCATTAGAAAAGCATTAGAAAGATATCTATACTTCTAACATCCATATTCTTCATTAGAAAAGCATTAGAAAGATATCTATACTTCTAACATCCATATTCTTCATTAGAAAAGCATTAGAAAGATATCTATACTTCTAACATCCATATTCTTCATTAGAAAAGCATTAGAAAGATATCTATACTTCTAACATCCATATTCTTCATTAGAAAAGCATTAGAAAGATATCTATACTTCTAACATCCATATTCTTCATTAGAAAAGCATTAGAAAGATATCTATACTTCTAACATCCATATTCTTCATTAGAAAAGCATTAGAAAGATATCTATACTTCTAACATCCATATTCTTCATTAGAAAAGCATTAGAAAGATATCTATACTTCTAACATCCATATTCTTCATTAGAAAAGCATTAGAAAGATATCTATACTTCTAACATCCATATTCTTCATTAGAAAAGCATTAGAAAGATATCTATACTTCTAACATCCATATTCTTCATTAGAAAAGCATTAGAAAGATATCTATACTTCTAACATCCATATTCTTCATTAGAAAAGCATTAGAAAGATATCTATACTTCTAACATCCATATTCTTCATTAGAAAAGCATTAGAAAGATATCTATACTTCTAACATCCATATTCTTCATTAGAAAAGCATTAGAAAGATATCTATACTTCTAACATCCATATTCTTCATTAGAAAAGCATTAGAAAGATATCTATACTTCTAACATCCATATTCTTCATTAGAAAAGCATTAGAAAGATATCTATACTTCTAACATCCATATTCTTCATTAGAAAAGCATTAGAAAGATATCTATACTTCTAACATCCATATTCTTCATTAGAAAAGCATTAGAAAGATATCTATACTTCTAACATCCATATTCTTCATTAGAAAAGCATTAGAAAGATATCTATACTTCTAACATCCATATTCTTCATTAGAAAAGCATTAGAAAGATATCTATACTTCTAACATCCATATTCTTCATTAGAAAAGCATTAGAAAGATATCTATACTTCTAACATCCATATTCTTCATTAGAAAAGCATTAGAAAGATATCTATACTTCTAACATCCATATTCTTCATTAGAAAAGCATTAGAAAGATATCTATACTTCTAACATCCATATTCTTCATTAGAAAAGCATTAGAAAGATATCTATACTTCTAACATCCATATTCTTCATTAGAAAAGCATTAGAAAGATATCTATACTTCTAACATCCATATTCTTCATTAGAAAAGCATTAGAAAGATATCTATACTTCTAACATCCATATTCTTCATTAGAAAAGCATTAGAAAGATATCTATACTTCTAACATCCATATTCTTCATTAGAAAAGCATTAGAAAGATATCTATACTTCTAACATCCATATTCTTCATTAGAAAAGCATTAGAAAGATATCTATACTTCTAACATCCATATTCTTCATTAGAAAAGCATTAGAAAGATATCTATACTTCTAACATCCATATTCTTCATTAGAAAAGCATTAGAAAGATATCTATACTTCTAACATCCATATTCTTCATTAGAAAAGCATTAGAAAGATATCTATACTTCTAACATCCATATTCTTCATTAGAAAAGCATTAGAAAGATATCTATACTTCTAACATCCATATTCTTCATTAGAAAAGCATTAGAAAGATATCTATACTTCTAACATCCATATTCTTCATTAGAAAAGCATTAGAAAGATATCTATACTTCTAACATCCATATTCTTCATTAGAAAAGCATTAGAAAGATATCTATACTTCTAACATCCATATTCTTCATTAGAAAAGCATTAGAAAGATATCTATACTTCTAACATCCATATTCTTCATTAGAAAAGCATTAGAAAGATATCTATACTTCTAACATCCATATTCTTCATTAGAAAAGCATTAGAAAGATATCTATACTTCTAACATCCATATTCTTCATTAGAAAAGCATTAGAAAGATATCTATACTTCTAACATCCATATTCTTCATTAGAAAAGCATTAGAAAGATATCTATACTTCTAACATCCATATTCTTCATTAGAAAAGCATTAGAAAGATATCTATACTTCTAACATCCATATTCTTCATTAGAAAAGCATTAGAAAGATATCTATACTTCTAACATCCATATTCTTCATTAGAAAAGCATTAGAAAGATATCTATACTTCTAACATCCATATTCTTCATTAGAAAAGCATTAGAAAGATATCTATACTTCTAACATCCATATTCTTCATTAGAAAAGCATTAGAAAGATATCTATACTTCTAACATCCATATTCTTCATTAGAAAAGCATTAGAAAGATATCTATACTTCTAACATCCATATTCTTCATTAGAAAAGCATTAGAAAGATATCTATACTTCTAACATCCATATTCTTCATTAGAAAAGCATTAGAAAGATATCTATACTTCTAACATCCATATTCTTCATTAGAAAAGCATTAGAAAGATATCTATACTTCTAACATCCATATTCTTCATTAGAAAAGCATTAGAAAGATATCTATACTTCTAACATCCATATTCTTCATTAGAAAAGCATTAGAAAGATATCTATACTTCTAACATCCATATTCTTCATTAGAAAAGCATTAGAAAGATATCTATACTTCTAACATCCATATTCTTCATTAGAAAAGCATTAGAAAGATATCTATACTTCTAACATCCATATTCTTCATTAGAAAAGCATTAGAAAGATATCTATACTTCTAACATCCATATTCTTCATTAGAAAAGCATTAGAAAGATATCTATACTTCTAACATCCATATTCTTCATTAGAAAAGCATTAGAAAGATATCTATACTTCTAACATCCATATTCTTCATTAGAAAAGCATTAGAAAGATATCTATACTTCTAACATCCATATTCTTCATTAGAAAAGCATTAGAAAGATATCTATACTTCTAACATCCATATTCTTCATTAGAAAAGCATTAGAAAGATATCTATACTTCTAACATCCATATTCTTCATTAGAAAAGCATTAGAAAGATATCTATACTTCTAACATCCATATTCTTCATTAGAAAAGCATTAGAAAGATATCTATACTTCTAACATCCATATTCTTCATTAGAAAAGCATTAGAAAGATATCTATACTTCTAACATCCATATTCTTCATTAGAAAAGCATTAGAAAGATATCTATACTTCTAACATCCATATTCTTCATTAGAAAAGCATTAGAAAGATATCTATACTTCTAACATCCATATTCTTCATTAGAAAAGCATTAGAAAGATATCTATACTTCTAACATCCATATTCTTCATTAGAAAAGCATTAGAAAGATATCTATACTTCTAACATCCATATTCTTCATTAGAAAAGCATTAGAAAGATATCTATACTTCTAACATCCATATTCTTCATTAGAAAAGCATTAGAAAGATATCTATACTTCTAACATCCATATTCTTCATTAGAAAAGCATTAGAAAGATATCTATACTTCTAACATCCATATTCTTCATTAGAAAAGCATTAGAAAGATATCTATACTTCTAACATCCATATTCTTCATTAGAAAAGCATTAGAAAGATATCTATACTTCTAACATCCATATTCTTCATTAGAAAAGCATTAGAAAGATATCTATACTTCTAACATCCATATTCTTCATTAGAAAAGCATTAGAAAGATATCTATACTTCTAACATCCATATTCTTCATTAGAAAAGCATTAGAAAGATATCTATACTTCTAACATCCATATTCTTCATTAGAAAAGCATTAGAAAGATATCTATACTTCTAACATCCATATTCTTCATTAGAAAAGCATTAGAAAGATATCTATACTTCTAACATCCATATTCTTCATTAGAAAAGCATTAGAAAGATATCTATACTTCTAACATCCATATTCTTCATTAGAAAAGCATTAGAAAGATATCTATACTTCTAACATCCATATTCTTCATTAGAAAAGCATTAGAAAGATATCTATACTTCTAACATCCATATTCTTCATTAGAAAAGCATTAGAAAGATATCTATACTTCTAACATCCATATTCTTCATTAGAAAAGCATTAGAAAGATATCTATACTTCTAACATCCATATTCTTCATTAGAAAAGCATTAGAAAGATATCTATACTTCTAACATCCATATTCTTCATTAGAAAAGCATTAGAAAGATATCTATACTTCTAACATCCATATTCTTCATTAGAAAAGCATTAGAAAGATATCTATACTTCTAACATCCATATTCTTCATTAGAAAAGCATTAGAAAGATATCTATACTTCTAACATCCATATTCTTCATTAGAAAAGCATTAGAAAGATATCTATACTTCTAACATCCATATTCTTCATTAGAAAAGCATTAGAAAGATATCTATACTTCTAACATCCATATTCTTCATTAGAAAAGCATTAGAAAGATATCTATACTTCTAACATCCATATTCTTCATTAGAAAAGCATTAGAAAGATATCTATACTTCTAACATCCATATTCTTCATTAGAAAAGCATTAGAAAGATATCTATACTTCTAACATCCATATTCTTCATTAGAAAAGCATTAGAAAGATATCTATACTTCTAACATCCATATTCTTCATTAGAAAAGCATTAGAAAGATATCTATACTTCTAACATCCATATTCTTCATTAGAAAAGCATTAGAAAGATATCTATACTTCTAACATCCATATTCTTCATTAGAAAAGCATTAGAAAGATATCTATACTTCTAACATCCATATTCTTCATTAGAAAAGCATTAGAAAGATATCTATACTTCTAACATCCATATTCTTCATTAGAAAAGCATTAGAAAGATATCTATACTTCTAACATCCATATTCTTCATTAGAAAAGCATTAGAAAGATATCTATACTTCTAACATCCATATTCTTCATTAGAAAAGCATTAGAAAGATATCTATACTTCTAACATCCATATTCTTCATTAGAAAAGCATTAGAAAGATATCTATACTTCTAACATCCATATTCTTCATTAGAAAAGCATTAGAAAGATATCTATACTTCTAACATCCATATTCTTCATTAGAAAAGCATTAGAAAGATATCTATACTTCTAACATCCATATTCTTCATTAGAAAAGCATTAGAAAGATATCTATACTTCTAACATCCATATTCTTCATTAGAAAAGCATTAGAAAGATATCTATACTTCTAACATCCATATTCTTCATTAGAAAAGCATTAGAAAGATATCTATACTTCTAACATCCATATTCTTCATTAGAAAAGCATTAGAAAGATATCTATACTTCTAACATCCATATTCTTCATTAGAAAAGCATTAGAAAGATATCTATACTTCTAACATCCATATTCTTCATTAGAAAAGCATTAGAAAGATATCTATACTTCTAACATCCATATTCTTCATTAGAAAAGCATTAGAAAGATATCTATACTTCTAACATCCATATTCTTCATTAGAAAAGCATTAGAAAGATATCTATACTTCTAACATCCATATTCTTCATTAGAAAAGCATTAGAAAGATATCTATACTTCTAACATCCATATTCTTCATTAGAAAAGCATTAGAAAGATATCTATACTTCTAACATCCATATTCTTCATTAGAAAAGCATTAGAAAGATATCTATACTTCTAACATCCATATTCTTCATTAGAAAAGCATTAGAAAGATATCTATACTTCTAACATCCATATTCTTCATTAGAAAAGCATTAGAAAGATATCTATACTTCTAACATCCATATTCTTCATTAGAAAAGCATTAGAAAGATATCTATACTTCTAACATCCATATTCTTCATTAGAAAAGCATTAGAAAGATATCTATACTTCTAACATCCATATTCTTCATTAGAAAAGCATTAGAAAGATATCTATACTTCTAACATCCATATTCTTCATTAGAAAAGCATTAGAAAGATATCTATACTTCTAACATCCATATTCTTCATTAGAAAAGCATTAGAAAGATATCTATACTTCTAACATCCATATTCTTCATTAGAAAAGCATTAGAAAGATATCTATACTTCTAACATCCATATTCTTCATTAGAAAAGCATTAGAAAGATATCTATACTTCTAACATCCATATTCTTCATTAGAAAAGCATTAGAAAGATATCTATACTTCTAACATCCATATTCTTCATTAGAAAAGCATTAGAAAGATATCTATACTTCTAACATCCATATTCTTCATTAGAAAAGCATTAGAAAGATATCTATACTTCTAACATCCATATTCTTCATTAGAAAAGCATTAGAAAGATATCTATACTTCTAACATCCATATTCTTCATTAGAAAAGCATTAGAAAGATATCTATACTTCTAACATCCATATTCTTCATTAGAAAAGCATTAGAAAGATATCTATACTTCTAACATCCATATTCTTCATTAGAAAAGCATTAGAAAGATATCTATACTTCTAACATCCATATTCTTCATTAGAAAAGCATTAGAAAGATATCTATACTTCTAACATCCATATTCTTCATTAGAAAAGCATTAGAAAGATATCTATACTTCTAACATCCATATTCTTCATTAGAAAAGCATTAGAAAGATATCTATACTTCTAACATCCATATTCTTCATTAGAAAAGCATTAGAAAGATATCTATACTTCTAACATCCATATTCTTCATTAGAAAAGCATTAGAAAGATATCTATACTTCTAACATCCATATTCTTCATTAGAAAAGCATTAGAAAGATATCTATACTTCTAACATCCATATTCTTCATTAGAAAAGCATTAGAAAGATATCTATACTTCTAACATCCATATTCTTCATTAGAAAAGCATTAGAAAGATATCTATACTTCTAACATCCATATTCTTCATTAGAAAAGCATTAGAAAGATATCTATACTTCTAACATCCATATTCTTCATTAGAAAAGCATTAGAAAGATATCTATACTTCTAACATCCATATTCTTCATTAGAAAAGCATTAGAAAGATATCTATACTTCTAACATCCATATTCTTCATTAGAAAAGCATTAGAAAGATATCTATACTTCTAACATCCATATTCTTCATTAGAAAAGCATTAGAAAGATATCTATACTTCTAACATCCATATTCTTCATTAGAAAAGCATTAGAAAGATATCTATACTTCTAACATCCATATTCTTCATTAGAAAAGCATTAGAAAGATATCTATACTTCTAACATCCATATTCTTCATTAGAAAAGCATTAGAAAGATATCTATACTTCTAACATCCATATTCTTCATTAGAAAAGCATTAGAAAGATATCTATACTTCTAACATCCATATTCTTCATTAGAAAAGCATTAGAAAGATATCTATACTTCTAACATCCATATTCTTCATTAGAAAAGCATTAGAAAGATATCTATACTTCTAACATCCATATTCTTCATTAGAAAAGCATTAGAAAGATATCTATACTTCTAACATCCATATTCTTCATTAGAAAAGCATTAGAAAGATATCTATACTTCTAACATCCATATTCTTCATTAGAAAAGCATTAGAAAGATATCTATACTTCTAACATCCATATTCTTCATTAGAAAAGCATTAGAAAGATATCTATACTTCTAACATCCATATTCTTCATTAGAAAAGCATTAGAAAGATATCTATACTTCTAACATCCATATTCTTCATTAGAAAAGCATTAGAAAGATATCTATACTTCTAACATCCATATTCTTCATTAGAAAAGCATTAGAAAGATATCTATACTTCTAACATCCATATTCTTCATTAGAAAAGCATTAGAAAGATATCTATACTTCTAACATCCATATTCTTCATTAGAAAAGCATTAGAAAGATATCTATACTTCTAACATCCATATTCTTCATTAGAAAAGCATTAGAAAGATATCTATACTTCTAACATCCATATTCTTCATTAGAAAAGCATTAGAAAGATATCTATACTTCTAACATCCATATTCTTCATTAGAAAAGCATTAGAAAGATATCTATACTTCTAACATCCATATTCTTCATTAGAAAAGCATTAGAAAGATATCTATACTTCTAACATCCATATTCTTCATTAGAAAAGCATTAGAAAGATATCTATACTTCTAACATCCATATTCTTCATTAGAAAAGCATTAGAAAGATATCTATACTTCTAACATCCATATTCTTCATTAGAAAAGCATTAGAAAGATATCTATACTTCTAACATCCATATTCTTCATTAGAAAAGCATTAGAAAGATATCTATACTTCTAACATCCATATTCTTCATTAGAAAAGCATTAGAAAGATATCTATACTTCTAACATCCATATTCTTCATTAGAAAAGCATTAGAAAGATATCTATACTTCTAACATCCATATTCTTCATTAGAAAAGCATTAGAAAGATATCTATACTTCTAACATCCATATTCTTCATTAGAAAAGCATTAGAAAGATATCTATACTTCTAACATCCATATTCTTCATTAGAAAAGCATTAGAAAGATATCTATACTTCTAACATCCATATTCTTCATTAGAAAAGCATTAGAAAGATATCTATACTTCTAACATCCATATTCTTCATTAGAAAAGCATTAGAAAGATATCTATACTTCTAACATCCATATTCTTCATTAGAAAAGCATTAGAAAGATATCTATACTTCTAACATCCATATTCTTCATTAGAAAAGCATTAGAAAGATATCTATACTTCTAACATCCATATTCTTCATTAGAAAAGCATTAGAAAGATATCTATACTTCTAACATCCATATTCTTCATTAGAAAAGCATTAGAAAGATATCTATACTTCTAACATCCATATTCTTCATTAGAAAAGCATTAGAAAGATATCTATACTTCTAACATCCATATTCTTCATTAGAAAAGCATTAGAAAGATATCTATACTTCTAACATCCATATTCTTCATTAGAAAAGCATTAGAAAGATATCTATACTTCTAACATCCATATTCTTCATTAGAAAAGCATTAGAAAGATATCTATACTTCTAACATCCATATTCTTCATTAGAAAAGCATTAGAAAGATATCTATACTTCTAACATCCATATTCTTCATTAGAAAAGCATTAGAAAGATATCTATACTTCTAACATCCATATTCTTCATTAGAAAAGCATTAGAAAGATATCTATACTTCTAACATCCATATTCTTCATTAGAAAAGCATTAGAAAGATATCTATACTTCTAACATCCATATTCTTCATTAGAAAAGCATTAGAAAGATATCTATACTTCTAACATCCATATTCTTCATTAGAAAAGCATTAGAAAGATATCTATACTTCTAACATCCATATTCTTCATTAGAAAAGCATTAGAAAGATATCTATACTTCTAACATCCATATTCTTCATTAGAAAAGCATTAGAAAGATATCTATACTTCTAACATCCATATTCTTCATTAGAAAAGCATTAGAAAGATATCTATACTTCTAACATCCATATTCTTCATTAGAAAAGCATTAGAAAGATATCTATACTTCTAACATCCATATTCTTCATTAGAAAAGCATTAGAAAGATATCTATACTTCTAACATCCATATTCTTCATTAGAAAAGCATTAGAAAGATATCTATACTTCTAACATCCATATTCTTCATTAGAAAAGCATTAGAAAGATATCTATACTTCTAACATCCATATTCTTCATTAGAAAAGCATTAGAAAGATATCTATACTTCTAACATCCATATTCTTCATTAGAAAAGCATTAGAAAGATATCTATACTTCTAACATCCATATTCTTCATTAGAAAAGCATTAGAAAGATATCTATACTTCTAACATCCATATTCTTCATTAGAAAAGCATTAGAAAGATATCTATACTTCTAACATCCATATTCTTCATTAGAAAAGCATTAGAAAGATATCTATACTTCTAACATCCATATTCTTCATTAGAAAAGCATTAGAAAGATATCTATACTTCTAACATCCATATTCTTCATTAGAAAAGCATTAGAAAGATATCTATACTTCTAACATCCATATTCTTCATTAGAAAAGCATTAGAAAGATATCTATACTTCTAACATCCATATTCTTCATTAGAAAAGCATTAGAAAGATATCTATACTTCTAACATCCATATTCTTCATTAGAAAAGCATTAGAAAGATATCTATACTTCTAACATCCATATTCTTCATTAGAAAAGCATTAGAAAGATATCTATACTTCTAACATCCATATTCTTCATTAGAAAAGCATTAGAAAGATATCTATACTTCTAACATCCATATTCTTCATTAGAAAAGCATTAGAAAGATATCTATACTTCTAACATCCATATTCTTCATTAGAAAAGCATTAGAAAGATATCTATACTTCTAACATCCATATTCTTCATTAGAAAAGCATTAGAAAGATATCTATACTTCTAACATCCATATTCTTCATTAGAAAAGCATTAGAAAGATATCTATACTTCTAACATCCATATTCTTCATTAGAAAAGCATTAGAAAGATATCTATACTTCTAACATCCATATTCTTCATTAGAAAAGCATTAGAAAGATATCTATACTTCTAACATCCATATTCTTCATTAGAAAAGCATTAGAAAGATATCTATACTTCTAACATCCATATTCTTCATTAGAAAAGCATTAGAAAGATATCTATACTTCTAACATCCATATTCTTCATTAGAAAAGCATTAGAAAGATATCTATACTTCTAACATCCATATTCTTCATTAGAAAAGCATTAGAAAGATATCTATACTTCTAACATCCATATTCTTCATTAGAAAAGCATTAGAAAGATATCTATACTTCTAACATCCATATTCTTCATTAGAAAAGCATTAGAAAGATATCTATACTTCTAACATCCATATTCTTCATTAGAAAAGCATTAGAAAGATATCTATACTTCTAACATCCATATTCTTCATTAGAAAAGCATTAGAAAGATATCTATACTTCTAACATCCATATTCTTCATTAGAAAAGCATTAGAAAGATATCTATACTTCTAACATCCATATTCTTCATTAGAAAAGCATTAGAAAGATATCTATACTTCTAACATCCATATTCTTCATTAGAAAAGCATTAGAAAGATATCTATACTTCTAACATCCATATTCTTCATTAGAAAAGCATTAGAAAGATATCTATACTTCTAACATCCATATTCTTCATTAGAAAAGCATTAGAAAGATATCTATACTTCTAACATCCATATTCTTCATTAGAAAAGCATTAGAAAGATATCTATACTTCTAACATCCATATTCTTCATTAGAAAAGCATTAGAAAGATATCTATACTTCTAACATCCATATTCTTCATTAGAAAAGCATTAGAAAGATATCTATACTTCTAACATCCATATTCTTCATTAGAAAAGCATTAGAAAGATATCTATACTTCTAACATCCATATTCTTCATTAGAAAAGCATTAGAAAGATATCTATACTTCTAACATCCATATTCTTCATTAGAAAAGCATTAGAAAGATATCTATACTTCTAACATCCATATTCTTCATTAGAAAAGCATTAGAAAGATATCTATACTTCTAACATCCATATTCTTCATTAGAAAAGCATTAGAAAGATATCTATACTTCTAACATCCATATTCTTCATTAGAAAAGCATTAGAAAGATATCTATACTTCTAACATCCATATTCTTCATTAGAAAAGCATTAGAAAGATATCTATACTTCTAACATCCATATTCTTCATTAGAAAAGCATTAGAAAGATATCTATACTTCTAACATCCATATTCTTCATTAGAAAAGCATTAGAAAGATATCTATACTTCTAACATCCATATTCTTCATTAGAAAAGCATTAGAAAGATATCTATACTTCTAACATCCATATTCTTCATTAGAAAAGCATTAGAAAGATATCTATACTTCTAACATCCATATTCTTCATTAGAAAAGCATTAGAAAGATATCTATACTTCTAACATCCATATTCTTCATTAGAAAAGCATTAGAAAGATATCTATACTTCTAACATCCATATTCTTCATTAGAAAAGCATTAGAAAGATATCTATACTTCTAACATCCATATTCTTCATTAGAAAAGCATTAGAAAGATATCTATACTTCTAACATCCATATTCTTCATTAGAAAAGCATTAGAAAGATATCTATACTTCTAACATCCATATTCTTCATTAGAAAAGCATTAGAAAGATATCTATACTTCTAACATCCATATTCTTCATTAGAAAAGCATTAGAAAGATATCTATACTTCTAACATCCATATTCTTCATTAGAAAAGCATTAGAAAGATATCTATACTTCTAACATCCATATTCTTCATTAGAAAAGCATTAGAAAGATATCTATACTTCTAACATCCATATTCTTCATTAGAAAAGCATTAGAAAGATATCTATACTTCTAACATCCATATTCTTCATTAGAAAAGCATTAGAAAGATATCTATACTTCTAACATCCATATTCTTCATTAGAAAAGCATTAGAAAGATATCTATACTTCTAACATCCATATTCTTCATTAGAAAAGCATTAGAAAGATATCTATACTTCTAACATCCATATTCTTCATTAGAAAAGCATTAGAAAGATATCTATACTTCTAACATCCATATTCTTCATTAGAAAAGCATTAGAAAGATATCTATACTTCTAACATCCATATTCTTCATTAGAAAAGCATTAGAAAGATATCTATACTTCTAACATCCATATTCTTCATTAGAAAAGCATTAGAAAGATATCTATACTTCTAACATCCATATTCTTCATTAGAAAAGCATTAGAAAGATATCTATACTTCTAACATCCATATTCTTCATTAGAAAAGCATTAGAAAGATATCTATACTTCTAACATCCATATTCTTCATTAGAAAAGCATTAGAAAGATATCTATACTTCTAACATCCATATTCTTCATTAGAAAAGCATTAGAAAGATATCTATACTTCTAACATCCATATTCTTCATTAGAAAAGCATTAGAAAGATATCTATACTTCTAACATCCATATTCTTCATTAGAAAAGCATTAGAAAGATATCTATACTTCTAACATCCATATTCTTCATTAGAAAAGCATTAGAAAGATATCTATACTTCTAACATCCATATTCTTCATTAGAAAAGCATTAGAAAGATATCTATACTTCTAACATCCATATTCTTCATTAGAAAAGCATTAGAAAGATATCTATACTTCTAACATCCATATTCTTCATTAGAAAAGCATTAGAAAGATATCTATACTTCTAACATCCATATTCTTCATTAGAAAAGCATTAGAAAGATATCTATACTTCTAACATCCATATTCTTCATTAGAAAAGCATTAGAAAGATATCTATACTTCTAACATCCATATTCTTCATTAGAAAAGCATTAGAAAGATATCTATACTTCTAACATCCATATTCTTCATTAGAAAAGCATTAGAAAGATATCTATACTTCTAACATCCATATTCTTCATTAGAAAAGCATTAGAAAGATATCTATACTTCTAACATCCATATTCTTCATTAGAAAAGCATTAGAAAGATATCTATACTTCTAACATCCATATTCTTCATTAGAAAAGCATTAGAAAGATATCTATACTTCTAACATCCATATTCTTCATTAGAAAAGCATTAGAAAGATATCTATACTTCTAACATCCATATTCTTCATTAGAAAAGCATTAGAAAGATATCTATACTTCTAACATCCATATTCTTCATTAGAAAAGCATTAGAAAGATATCTATACTTCTAACATCCATATTCTTCATTAGAAAAGCATTAGAAAGATATCTATACTTCTAACATCCATATTCTTCATTAGAAAAGCATTAGAAAGATATCTATACTTCTAACATCCATATTCTTCATTAGAAAAGCATTAGAAAGATATCTATACTTCTAACATCCATATTCTTCATTAGAAAAGCATTAGAAAGATATCTATACTTCTAACATCCATATTCTTCATTAGAAAAGCATTAGAAAGATATCTATACTTCTAACATCCATATTCTTCATTAGAAAAGCATTAGAAAGATATCTATACTTCTAACATCCATATTCTTCATTAGAAAAGCATTAGAAAGATATCTATACTTCTAACATCCATATTCTTCATTAGAAAAGCATTAGAAAGATATCTATACTTCTAACATCCATATTCTTCATTAGAAAAGCATTAGAAAGATATCTATACTTCTAACATCCATATTCTTCATTAGAAAAGCATTAGAAAGATATCTATACTTCTAACATCCATATTCTTCATTAGAAAAGCATTAGAAAGATATCTATACTTCTAACATCCATATTCTTCATTAGAAAAGCATTAGAAAGATATCTATACTTCTAACATCCAGATTCTTCATTCATGGATGAAAGTTCTACAAGTTGCCGGTCCATATTCGTGCACCAAAATTGTGTAAAGATCAGGGAAAGTACAACACGGATTCGCAGCCCGAGCGTAAGCATTAGAAAGATATCTATACTTCTAACATCCATATTCTTCATTAGAAAAGCATTAGAAAGATATCTATACTTCTAACATCCATATTCTTCATTAGAAAAGCATTAGAAAGATATCTATACTTCTAACATCCATATTCTTCATTAGAAAAGCATTAGAAAGATATCTATACTTCTAACATCCATATTCTTCATTAGAAAAGCATTAGAAAGATATCTATACTTCTAACATCCATATTCTTCATTAGAAAAGCATTAGAAAGATATCTATACTTCTAACATCCATATTCTTCATTAGAAAAGCATTAGAAAGATATCTATACTTCTAACATCCATATTCTTCATTAGAAAAGCATTAGAAAGATATCTATACTTCTAACATCCATATTCTTCATTAGAAAAGCATTAGAAAGATATCTATACTTCTAACATCCATATTCTTCATTAGAAAAGCATTAGAAAGATATCTATACTTCTAACATCCATATTCTTCATTAGAAAAGCATTAGAAAGATATCTATACTTCTAACATCCATATTCTTCATTAGAAAAGCATTAGAAAGATATCTATACTTCTAACATCCATATTCTTCATTAGAAAAGCATTAGAAAGATATCTATACTTCTAACATCCATATTCTTCATTAGAAAAGCATTAGAAAGATATCTATACTTCTAACATCCATATTCTTCATTAGAAAAGCATTAGAAAGATATCTATACTTCTAACATCCATATTCTTCATTAGAAAAGCATTAGAAAGATATCTATACTTCTAACATCCATATTCTTCATTAGAAAAGCATTAGAAAGATATCTATACTTCTAACATCCATATTCTTCATTAGAAAAGCATTAGAAAGATATCTATACTTCTAACATCCATATTCTTCATTAGAAAAGCATTAGAAAGATATCTATACTTCTAACATCCATATTCTTCATTAGAAAAGCATTAGAAAGATATCTATACTTCTAACATCCATATTCTTCATTAGAAAAGCATTAGAAAGATATCTATACTTCTAACATCCATATTCTTCATTAGAAAAGCATTAGAAAGATATCTATACTTCTAACATCCATATTCTTCATTAGAAAAGCATTAGAAAGATATCTATACTTCTAACATCCATATTCTTCATTAGAAAAGCATTAGAAAGATATCTATACTTCTAACATCCATATTCTTCATTAGAAAAGCATTAGAAAGATATCTATACTTCTAACATCCATATTCTTCATTAGAAAAGCATTAGAAAGATATCTATACTTCTAACATCCATATTCTTCATTAGAAAAGCATTAGAAAGATATCTATACTTCTAACATCCATATTCTTCATTAGAAAAGCATTAGAAAGATATCTATACTTCTAACATCCATATTCTTCATTAGAAAAGCATTAGAAAGATATCTATACTTCTAACATCCATATTCTTCATTAGAAAAGCATTAGAAAGATATCTATACTTCTAACATCCATATTCTTCATTAGAAAAGCATTAGAAAGATATCTATACTTCTAACATCCATATTCTTCATTAGAAAAGCATTAGAAAGATATCTATACTTCTAACATCCATATTCTTCATTAGAAAAGCATTAGAAAGATATCTATACTTCTAACATCCATATTCTTCATTAGAAAAGCATTAGAAAGATATCTATACTTCTAACATCCATATTCTTCATTAGAAAAGCATTAGAAAGATATCTATACTTCTAACATCCATATTCTTCATTAGAAAAGCATTAGAAAGATATCTATACTTCTAACATCCATATTCTTCATTAGAAAAGCATTAGAAAGATATCTATACTTCTAACATCCATATTCTTCATTAGAAAAGCATTAGAAAGATATCTATACTTCTAACATCCATATTCTTCATTAGAAAAGCATTAGAAAGATATCTATACTTCTAACATCCATATTCTTCATTAGAAAAGCATTAGAAAGATATCTATACTTCTAACATCCATATTCTTCATTAGAAAAGCATTAGAAAGATATCTATACTTCTAACATCCATATTCTTCATTAGAAAAGCATTAGAAAGATATCTATACTTCTAACATCCATATTCTTCATTAGAAAAGCATTAGAAAGATATCTATACTTCTAACATCCATATTCTTCATTAGAAAAGCATTAGAAAGATATCTATACTTCTAACATCCATATTCTTCATTAGAAAAGCATTAGAAAGATATCTATACTTCTAACATCCATATTCTTCATTAGAAAAGCATTAGAAAGATATCTATACTTCTAACATCCATATTCTTCATTAGAAAAGCATTAGAAAGATATCTATACTTCTAACATCCATATTCTTCATTAGAAAAGCATTAGAAAGATATCTATACTTCTAACATCCATATTCTTCATTAGAAAAGCATTAGAAAGATATCTATACTTCTAACATCCATATTCTTCATTAGAAAAGCATTAGAAAGATATCTATACTTCTAACATCCATATTCTTCATTAGAAAAGCATTAGAAAGATATCTATACTTCTAACATCCATATTCTTCATTAGAAAAGCATTAGAAAGATATCTATACTTCTAACATCCATATTCTTCATTAGAAAAGCATTAGAAAGATATCTATACTTCTAACATCCATATTCTTCATTAGAAAAGCATTAGAAAGATATCTATACTTCTAACATCCATATTCTTCATTAGAAAAGCATTAGAAAGATATCTATACTTCTAACATCCATATTCTTCATTAGAAAAGCATTAGAAAGATATCTATACTTCTAACATCCATATTCTTCATTAGAAAAGCATTAGAAAGATATCTATACTTCTAACATCCATATTCTTCATTAGAAAAGCATTAGAAAGATATCTATACTTCTAACATCCATATTCTTCATTAGAAAAGCATTAGAAAGATATCTATACTTCTAACATCCATATTCTTCATTAGAAAAGCATTAGAAAGATATCTATACTTCTAACATCCATATTCTTCATTAGAAAAGCATTAGAAAGATATCTATACTTCTAACATCCATATTCTTCATTAGAAAAGCATTAGAAAGATATCTATACTTCTAACATCCATATTCTTCATTAGAAAAGCATTAGAAAGATATCTATACTTCTAACATCCATATTCTTCATTAGAAAAGCATTAGAAAGATATCTATACTTCTAACATCCATATTCTTCATTAGAAAAGCATTAGAAAGATATCTATACTTCTAACATCCATATTCTTCATTAGAAAAGCATTAGAAAGATATCTATACTTCTAACATCCATATTCTTCATTAGAAAAGCATTAGAAAGATATCTATACTTCTAACATCCATATTCTTCATTAGAAAAGCATTAGAAAGATATCTATACTTCTAACATCCATATTCTTCATTAGAAAAGCATTAGAAAGATATCTATACTTCTAACATCCATATTCTTCATTAGAAAAGCATTAGAAAGATATCTATACTTCTAACATCCATATTCTTCATTAGAAAAGCATTAGAAAGATATCTATACTTCTAACATCCATATTCTTCATTAGAAAAGCATTAGAAAGATATCTATACTTCTAACATCCATATTCTTCATTAGAAAAGCATTAGAAAGATATCTATACTTCTAACATCCAGAGCGTACGCGTTCATGGATGTCCATGTTGGTACAAGTTGCCGGTCAGGATAGCCGTGCACCAAATTGTGTACCGATCAGGAAAGTACAACACGGAGGGCGCAGCCCGAGCGTACGCGTTCATGGATATCTATACTTCTAACATCCATATTCTTCATTAGAAAAGCATTAGAAAGATATCTATACTTCTAACATCCAGATTCTTCATTAGAAAAGCATTAGAAAGATATCTATACTTCTAACATCCATATTCTTCATTAGAAAAGCATTAGAAAGATATCTATACTTCTAACATCCATATTCTTCATTAGAAAAGCATTAGAAAGATATCTATACTTCTAACATCCATATTCTTCATTAGAAAAGCATTAGAAAGATATCTATACTTCTAACATCCATATTCTTCATTAGAAAAGCATTAGAAAGATATCTATACTTCTAACATCCATATTCTTCATTAGAAAAGCATTAGAAAGATATCTATACTTCTAACATCCATATTCTTCATTAGAAAAGCATTAGAAAGATATCTATACTTCTAACATCCATATTCTTCATTAGAAAAGCATTAGAAAGATATCTATACTTCTAACATCCATATTCTTCATTAGAAAAGCATTAGAAAGATATCTATACTTCTAACATCCATATTCTTCATTAGAAAAGCATTAGAAAGATATCTATACTTCTAACATCCATATTCTTCATTAGAAAAGCATTAGAAAGATATCTATACTTCTAACATCCATATTCTTCATTAGAAAAGCATTAGAAAGATATCTATACTTCTAACATCCATATTCTTCATTAGAAAAGCATTAGAAAGATATCTATACTTCTAACATCCATATTCTTCATTAGAAAAGCATTAGAAAGATATCTATACTTCTAACATCCATATTCTTCATTAGAAAAGCATTAGAAAGATATCTATACTTCTAACATCCATATTCTTCATTAGAAAAGCATTAGAAAGATATCTATACTTCTAACATCCATATTCTTCATTAGAAAAGCATTAGAAAGATATCTATACTTCTAACATCCATATTCTTCATTAGAAAAGCATTAGAAAGATATCTATACTTCTAACATCCATATTCTTCATTAGAAAAGCATTAGAAAGATATCTATACTTCTAACATCCATATTCTTCATTAGAAAAGCATTAGAAAGATATCTATACTTCTAACATCCATATTCTTCATTAGAAAAGCATTAGAAAGATATCTATACTTCTAACATCCATATTCTTCATTAGAAAAGCATTAGAAAGATATCTATACTTCTAACATCCATATTCTTCATTAGAAAAGCATTAGAAAGATATCTATACTTCTAACATCCATATTCTTCATTAGAAAAGCATTAGAAAGATATCTATACTTCTAACATCCATATTCTTCATTAGAAAAGCATTAGAAAGATATCTATACTTCTAACATCCATATTCTTCATTAGAAAAGCATTAGAAAGATATCTATACTTCTAACATCCATATTCTTCATTAGAAAAGCATTAGAAAGATATCTATACTTCTAACATCCATATTCTTCATTAGAAAGCATTAGAAAGATATCTATACTTCTAACATCCATATTCTTCATTAGAAAAGCATTAGAAAGATATCTATACTTCTAACATCCATATTCTTCATTAGAAAAGCATTAGAAAGATATCTATACTTCTAACATCCATATTCTTCATTAGAAAAGCATTAGAAAGATATCTATACTTCTAACATCCATATTCTTCATTAGAAAAGCATTAGAAAGATATCTATACTTCTAACATCCATATTCTTCATTAGAAAAGCATTAGAAAGATATCTATACTTCTAACATCCATATTCTTCATTAGAAAAGCATTAGAAAGATATCTATACTTCTAACATCCATATTCTTCATTAGAAAAGCATTAGAAAGATATCTATACTTCTAACATCCATATTCTTCATTAGAAAAGCATTAGAAAGATATCTATACTTCTAACATCCATATTCTTCATTAGAAAAGCATTAGAAAGATATCTATACTTCTAACATCCATATTCTTCA
Source organism: Anopheles merus (assembly GCF_017562075.2). NCBI lineage: Eukaryota > Metazoa > Arthropoda > Insecta > Diptera > Culicidae > Anopheles > Anopheles merus. The sequence continues at coordinate 4,612 of NW_024428133.1, read as the reverse complement.
TTAGAAAAGCATTAGAAAGATATCTATACTTCTAACATCCATATTCTTCATTAGAAAAGCATTAGAAAGATATCTATACTTCTAACATCCATATTCTTCATTAGAAAAGCATTAGAAAGATATCTATACTTCTAACATCCATATTCTTCATTAGAAAAGCATTAGAAAGATATCTATACTTCTAACATCCATATTCTTCATTAGAAAAGCATTAGAAAGATATCTATACTTCTAACATCCATATTCTTCATTAGAAAAGCATTAGAAAGATATCTATACTTCTAACATCCATATTCTTCATTAGAAAAGCATTAGAAAGATATCTATACTTCTAACATCCATATTCTTCATTAGAAAAGCATTAGAAAGATATCTATACTTCTAACATCCATATTCTTCATTAGAAAGCATTAGAAAGATATCTATACTTCTAACATCCATATTCTTCATTAGAAAAGCATTAGAAAGATATCTATACTTCTAACATCCATATTCTTCATTAGAAAAGCATTAGAAAGATATCTATACTTCTAACATCCATATTCTTCATTAGAAAAGCATTAGAAAGATATCTATACTTCTAACATCCATATTCTTCATTAGAAAAGCATTAGAAAGATATCTATACTTCTAACATCCATATTCTTCATTAGAAAAGCATTAGAAAGATATCTATACTTCTAACATCCATATTCTTCATTAGAAAAGCATTAGAAAGATATCTATACTTCTAACATCCATATTCTTCATTAGAAAAGCATTAGAAAGATATCTATACTTCTAACATCCATATTCTTCATTAGAAAAGCATTAGAAAGATATCTATACTTCTAACATCCATATTCTTCATTAGAAAAGCATTAGAAAGATATCTATACTTCTAACATCCATATTCTTCATTAGAAAAGCATTAGAAAGATATCTATACTTCTAACATCCATATTCTTCATTAGAAAAGCATTAGAAAGATATCTATACTTCTAACATCCATATTCTTCATTAGAAAAGCATTAGAAAGATATCTATACTTCTAACATCCATATTCTTCATTAGAAAAGCATTAGAAAGATATCTATACTTCTAACATCCATATTCTTCATTAGAAAAGCATTAGAAAGATATCTATACTTCTAACATCCATATTCTTCATTAGAAAAGCATTAGAAAGATATCTATACTTCTAACATCCATATTCTTCATTAGAAAAGCATTAGAAAGATATCTATACTTCTAACATCCATATTCTTCATTAGAAAAGCATTAGAAAGATATCTATACTTCTAACATCCATATTCTTCATTAGAAAAGCATTAGAAAGATATCTATACTTCTAACATCCATATTCTTCATTAGAAAAGCATTAGAAAGATATCTATACTTCTAACATCCATATTCTTCATTAGAAAAGCATTAGAAAGATATCTATACTTCTAACATCCATATTCTTCATTAGAAAAGCATTAGAAAGATATCTATACTTCTAACATCCATATTCTTCATTAGAAAAGCATTAGAAAGATATCTATACTTCTAACATCCAGATTCTTCATTAGAAAAGCATTAGAAAGATATCTATACTTCTAACATCCATATTCTTCATTAGAAAAGCATTAGAAAGATATCTATACTTCTAACATCAGAGCGTACGCGTTCATGGATGTCCATTGGTACAAGTGACGGTCAGGAAGCCGTGCACCAAAATTGTTACCGATCAGGGAAAGTACAAACGGAGGGCGCAGCCCGAGCGTAAGCATTCATGGATGTCTATACTTCTAACATCCATATTCTTCATTAGAAAAAGCATTAGAAAGATATCTATACTTCTAACATCCAGATTCTTCATTAGAAAAGCATTAGAAAGATATCTATACTTCTAACATCCATATTCTTCATTAGAAAAGCATTAGAAAGATATCTATACTTCTAACATCCATATTCTTCATTAGAAAAGCATTAGAAAGATATCTATACTTCTAACATCCATATTCTTCATTAGAAAAGCATTAGAAAGATATCTATACTTCTACACCATATTCTTCATTTTTTCATTAGAAAAGCATTAGAAAGATATCTATACTTCTAACATCCATATTCTTCATTAGAAAGCATTAGAAAGATATCTATACTTCTAACATCCATATTCTTCATTAGAAAAGCATTAGAAAGATATCTATACTTCTAACATCCATATTCTTCATTAGAAAAGCATTAGAAAGATATCTATACTTCTAACATCCATATTCTTCATTAGAAAAGCATTAGAAAGATATCTATACTTCTAACATCCATATTCTTCATTAGAAAAGCATTAGAAAGATATCTATACTTCTAACATCCATATTCTTCATTAGAAAAGCATTAGAAAGATATCTATACTTCTAACATCCATATTCTTCATTAGAAAAGCATTAGAAAGATATCTATACTTCTAACATCCATATTCTTCATTAGAAAAGCATTAGAAAGATATCTATACTTCTAACATCCATATTCTTCATTAGAAAAGCATTAGAAAGATATCTATACTTCTAACATCCATATTCTTCATTAGAAAAGCATTAGAAAGATATCTATACTTCTAACATCCATATTCTTCATTAGAAAAGCATTAGAAAGATATCTATACTTCTAACATCCAGATTCTTCATTAGAAAAGCATTAGAAAGATATCTATACTTCTAACATCCATATTCTTCATTAGAAAAGCATTAGAAAGATATCTATATTCTAACATCCATATTCTTCATTAGAAAAGCATTAGAAAGATATATACTTCTAACATCCATATTCTTCATTAGAAAAGCATTAGAAAGATATCTATACTTCTAACATCCATATTCTTCATTAGAAAAGCATTAGAAAGATATCTATACTTCTAACATCCATATTCTTCATTAGAAAAGCATTAGAAAGATATCTATACTTCTAACATCCATATTCTTCATTAGAAAAGCATTAGAAAGATATCTATACTTCTAACATCCATATTCTTCATTAGAAAAGCATTAGAAAGATATCTATACTTCTAACATCCATATTCTTCATTAGAAAAGCATTAGAAAGATATCTTACTTCTAACATCCATATTCTTCATTAGAAAAGCATTAGAAAGATATCTATACTTCTAACATCCATATTCTTCATTAGAAAAGCATTAGAAAGATATCTATACTTCTAACATCCATATTCTTCATTAGAAAAGCATTAGAAAGATATCTATACTTCTAACATCCAGATTCTTCATTAGAAAAGCATTAGAAAGATATCTATACTTCTAACATCCATATTCTTCATTAGAAAAGCATTAGAAAGATATCTATACTTCTAACATCCATATTCTTCATTAGAAAAGCATTAGAAAGATATCTATACTTCTAACATCCATATTCTTCATTAGAAAAGCATTAGAAAGATATCTATACTTCTAACATCCAATTCTTCATTAGAAAAGCATTAGAAAGATATCTATACTTCTAACATCCATATTCTTCATTAGAAAAGCATTAGAAAGATATCTATACTTCTAACATCCATATTCTTCATTAGAAAAGCATTAGAAAGATATCTATACTTCTAACATCCATATTCTTCATTAGAAAAGCATTAGAAAGATATCTATACTTCTAACATCCATATTCTTCATTAGAAAAGCATTAGAAAGATCTATACTTCTAACATCCATATTCTTCATTAGAAAAGCATTAGAAAGATATCTATACTTCTAACATCCATATTCTTCATTAGAAAAGCATTAGAAAGATATCTATACTTCTAACATCCATATTCTTCATTAGAAAAGCATTAGAAAGATATCTATACTTCTAACATCCATATTCTTCATTAGAAAAGCATTAGAAAGATATCTATACTTCTAACATCCATATTCTTCATTAGAAAAGCATTAGAAAGATATCTATACTTCTAACATCCATATTCTTCATTAGAAAAGCATTAGAAAGATATCTATACTTCTAACATCCATATTCTTCATTAGAAAAGCATTAGAAAGATATCTATACTTCTAACATCCATATTCTTCATTAGAAAAGCATTAGAAAGATATCTATACTTCTAACATCCATATTCTTCATTAGAAAAGCATTAGAAAGATATCTATACTTCTAACATCCATATTCTTCATTAGAAAAGCATTAGAAAGATATCTATACTTCTAACATCCATATTCTTCATTAGAAAAGCATTAGAAAGATATCTATACTTCTAACATCCATATTCTTCATTAGAAAAGCATTAGAAAGATATCTATACTTCTAACATCCATATTCTTCATTAGAAAAGCATTAGAAAGATATCTATACTTCTAACATCCATATTCTTCATTAGAAAAGCATTAGAAAGATATCTATACTTCTAACATCCAGATTCTTCATTAGAAAAGCATTAGAAAGATATATCTATACTTTAACATCCATATTCTTCATTAGAAAAGCATTAGAAAGATATCTACTTCTAACATCCAGAGCGTACGCGTTCATGGATGTACATGTTGGTACAAGTGCCGGTCAGGAAGCCGTGCACAAAATTGTGTACCGATCAGGAACGTACAACACGAGGGCGCAGCCCGAGGTACGCGTTCATGGATGTCTATACT
>NW_024428132.1:0-39644 GCF_017562075.2 Anopheles merus | reverse complement strand
TAGCAGAAGTAATTCATAAAGACCTACAGCTGGCTCCACTTTCTAGCACGAGTCAGCACACGGTCAACAATGGGAACAATGGGTTTGATTGAACCTTTGGGACAAACCACTAAGGAAATATCCCAACCAACTCCTATTAATGAAAGGGATTAGAGAAACTAGAGAACCACGAAGGCCAAAAGCTCGTGGAATTTCCAGCACGGATAAGAATGTGGGCTAAAGATGGATACAATTTAAACGAAACCTCAGAACAAGCAAATTGCTAATCTCAAATTGCTAACGCTACAACGTACCCGAGGAATAGATAGAACAAATTTACACCAGCCAAGAAATAATAGCCCCGAAATAGAAGACAATAAACAGATAAAAAAAAAAGATCGAAGTTTGAGCAAAAGCAGGTTGGGTGAGTTTTCTACTACACCAACTGCACCTCCTCAAGTCACATTGTCCATCCTTCAAGTGAAATGGGGATACTAACCGCTTCCCTGAACAAAATGGTGATGGCTATGAACACCTCAAAAAATTCACTACTGGTATTACCAATTTTTATGGTGTTCAGAAAGAGTGGCCCAATTTCGATCGATTTTTTGAAACAGCCCAAACGGCTGAATTCACGCGCTTGGAGAACCTGAATAGGCTTCAAAAGCCCTTGAGAGGAGACGCGCTAAAAGCTGTTAGCTTTTTTACAGGAACGATCAAAACAATTTGGAAAACATTTTGGATACACTGAAAATTATATGGAACCCTGACGTCATTTCGACGCTCTTCTTGCAGTTTACAACAGCGAGGAACCTACGCTTAAAACCTAGTACGTTCATTGACTTCAAAATACCTTCAAAAATTTGATTAGAAATACGACATTGCTGAACAGAGAGGAATATTTAAATGACCACGACTCTTACGAGACCTAGTCTCAAAACTTCCCTCAAACCTACGAATAACTGACTAACTAATAGAAAAATCCTACTGTTCAACTTTAACACTAACCGATTTAGCAGAGTGGCTCAACCCCTGAAGAGCTGGCCATACTATTAGAATCAAGAGATCTTGGTTCTAAAAAGTCTGCTAAAATAAGCCCCATCCCAACAGCAAATAGACACAGTTTAAGAACAAATGTCAATTGTAATAAACAGCACAACAACCACTGACTGCAGAACGTTACTTGCAAACTCTGCAGAACAAAGATGGGCTTTTTTAAAGGCAAGGGAATATGCACTCTATCCTCCACGCACAAACAGTTCGTTAAAAATTATCAAGCTAGAAAGTCAATTGTCACTCAAGTAACAAACACTTTTTTACCAGATCGTTCCTGTTACTCTGAAAAATGGCGAAATGAAGTAAATACATTTGTCTTTATAGATCCAGGGTCTCAACAAGTCTTATACTTTTTTTTTATTTTATTATTTTTTTTTTTGTTAACGAAGAGTGAGCATATTCCATCCCCCACTCCACTCACCCAACCCGGCCGGTACGCTGTGGTGCGTATTACTTCATGCGAGTCGTGTGTGCGGTTGCACCCTGGCTCACGACGCATCTTCTGCGGCGATCTGGTCTGCTGATGCTGCTTGTTACGCTGCTTTCCGTGGTGCGACGCGGTCCCTGTGATCCTATCGCCACACTTCGGTGGGCAATGGGGGTCTGCATCGTTGGTCATCACTCCAAGCACGTAGGCAGTTTTCCTGAACAGTCTTATACTTTAAGATGTAAAAAATCTCTTAAAAAAAACCTCTCACTCTTAGCCCAAAAAAACTTCTCAATCTTAGCTGGACAAACGGTGAGGTCAAAATGAAAACGAAGCCAGTCCCTTGCCATTCAAATCAGGGAAAACAAGGGAAAACTTATGATGTAACACGTACGCTCGGTGAAGTATCTCGATCTGCCCACACAATCAATAGAAGCACAACAGTTAGCAGATAACTACAGCCATTTGTGCAATGTGGTAATTGACAGTTATACAACGCAAACCCCCACTATTCTCTTAGGTTTACCTCATGCGTTACATTACCAGAAGAACTTCACCTCGTGAAGCGAACCGAACGCCTGCGCCTACACGTATGGTCCAAAACACAGGAGTCTACAAAATCAGGAAAAAGTCTGCGCCTTTTTGTTCCGACGGCCTCGTGAAGTTTACCGAGCCGAACCGATAGTTGTATTCGATAAACATGTGTGCGTATCAGTAGCAGCATTTGTACTGCTTACCTGCCGTATGCCGCTGTGATACCGAGCGAGACGCATAGACAACGCATCAACAGGACATGGTAGCCGTGAGGAATTTTTCTGTGTCTCTTTTTGCCTTGTTCTTTGCCTTTAGATCCTGATGAGTGAAGCATGCATACTTCGGGTATAAGCTCTGTCCCTCTCATGTCAATGGTGAAGATAGAATCGTATGCCATCGGCTCTGCTTCGGGCGTGGGCAGGCCCATGGACGCCATCCCAGCTAGCAAAGCCGAAGCCTTTGTATGGGAGCCATCGTGCTCATCAAGGCTCACTTAGTCGCGCGCATAAAGCAAATTTGCGCGAAGGCGAAAAACCCGAAAGCGCTTCGTTGGCCTCTCTCGTTTTTCTAGTTTTATTCTCTCTCGCATGTCATCACTCTCTCCCAGTTTTCGGATTGAAATGAGAATTCACTCTCTTTGATTTGGTTGCGGCAGTCTAGCTGCTTCACCTCTTTATTCTCTTCTTTTTGCAGTTCCCACAAGAGGATTCACACATGTGTTCTCACATACTTACATACACACACACGGGGTTGGAAGCCTGGCGCGGCTGTTTCCAATTCTGTCTTTTCTTCTTTCCTCTTCACACCGCGCTGGAGCCCGTGGTGGTGCGCGGTGTTCAGCCTGCTTGGTTCAGGAAAGATGTCATCAGATTTGACGCGCCTCAACCGCGGTGTTGTATGAAGGCTGTTGATGAAAGTACACAATTAATAGACACACTTTGTTAAAAAATTACACTTGATTTAAAGATGTGGCAAACTTACCTTTGTGCTCGAGGATCAATTGAACCTTGAACGCTGTGCACACAGTGTCGCAATTTGAAGAGGTTTGGAGAACAGCCAGCGGTAGCAGCACACATCTGAAACATGTAAAGTGCAATGTTTTAATTAGAAAAATGTCACATAACACTAGACACTTAGAAAAGGACACTTACCGAAACAATTAGATGATAACAATTTGTCCTCCGATAAAGCAGAAAGAACACCGCGGATGGTGCAGTACGGGTAAGTGTTTTACGCAGGAAAAATAGTTCACGCAGCACACAAACACACACTCTCATGTCCACGGTTTAGAGCACACTGAAGTCGCTCTTTGGCTTGGATGGAAAAGAGCAAACACCCAGATGAGTGCGATGGAAGAAAATGACTTGTTTTCAACAGAGATGGGTAGAATCAAACACACGAAGTATGCAGGAGAATTCTCTTCGTGTGGCAAGAGAGAATTGACTAACACCCTGATGAGTGAGAACGCAACAAACGTTGTGGAATGTAGAAACGGGATAGGAATAGTAAGCGAAGGCAGTTTGTGGACATGAGGGGGTTGAAACTGGGAGAAAAAAGCTTCGGTTGCTACTTGGGATCTGTTCGCACGCAACGAGCCAATCGCACACTATACTCGGTTAGGCTGGGTTATGTTCGATGGACGTGATAAAAGGGATAGGGAATGCAACTTGTTTGCCATGATCGAGAAACAGGAAGAAGACGAAAAATCATTAAGACAAATGATGAAAGAATATTTTTCCACCGAGGAAGGTCGAGGTTACCCAAAAATCCCTGGATCCAAAGAAAGACGAGTTAGCGTTAGGCATTATGCAAGAAACGCTACGCTACAGCAACAGACAATACGAGATTGATCTTCTTTGAAAGGACGCTAACGTCGTACTCTTGAATAGTTACGAACAGGCTTTAAGAAGACTAAAAACTCAAGAGAGAAAGATGGAGAAGGATAGCGAACTCAAGGGTGGTATCACGCCAAGATTAGAGAATATTTATAAAAGGGGTATGCTCGTGTAATAACACCATACGAGCGCGAATCCTAAAATAAATTATATTTTACATTTTTCTGTGGTAAATCAGAACAAACTAGGCCCAAAACCGAGGCTAGTGTTCGATGCAGCGGCCAAGAACCAAGGAATATCCTTAAATTCCATTCTCTTGTCAGGGCCTGATGCCACAACGTCCTTGTTTGGTGTAATAACACGATTCAGAGAACATACTATCGGAGTTTCAGGGGACATCAAAGAAATGTTCCATCAAGTCAAGATAAGAAAAGAAGATCAGTGTGCCCTAAGGTTACTGTTTAGAGATACGCCCGCTGACCCTTGACAAGTATTCGTAATGGAGCGCCACCTGCTCTCCTGCTTGCGCCCAAGATGTAAAAAATCAAAACGCATTGAAATACAAAGAACGACACCCAGGAGTAGTGAAGGCCATAATAAATAACCATTACGTGGACGAATATTTAGATAGTTTCCTTTCGGCCGAAATAGCTTTGAAAACGATCCATGAAATCAACCAAATACATGATAGAGCCCATTTTTTATGAGAAATTACTTCTCAAATTTAAGGGAGGTTATAAATTCTCTACCGGAGGAGTGTAGGTCTTCTAAAGACCTACTACAAATCTCAGATAAGGAACATACATTGAAAAGGTTTTGGGTTTGTACTGGGATACCCACAACGATGTTTTTAGATAAAAAATTAAAGACGAATTTAAAGATCATTGGAATAAGAGAGACATTCTCTCGTATATAACAAAATATACGACCCTTTAGGCTTGCTAAGCAATTATCTGATTGAAAGAAAGATAATGTTGCAGTCTCTATGGAAAACAGGCTGAATTGGGATGAAAAAGTTCCCCTAAAAATAAAAACACAATGAGACCAATGGATGAAAAAATTAAGTAATGCCAGTGCTGTTGATATCCCAAGATACTATGCATTAAGGCAACAATGTCTAACAAGGGAGCTACATGTCTTCGTGGACGCTTCAGAACAAGCCTTCGCGGCCGTGGCATACCTACGAACAATATATGCTGACGGTGTTAACGTAGCTATAGTTGCAGCGAAAACAAGAGTTGCTCCCACAAAACCACTTTCAATCCCCAGACTAGAGCTACAAGGAGCAGTGCTAGGCACAAGACTTAGCGAAACAGTAAAGAAGGAGCTAAGGTTACAAGTTTTCAAAGATTTTTTTGGACCGACTTCAAGACGGTCCTTGCTAAACTCAGAACCCCGCAATTATAAGCAATTCGTTGCAGTACGAGTAGGAGAAATTTTAGAAGTAAATTCACCTTCTCAATGGAACTGGGTAGTATCCGGAAAAATCCAGCCGACGAGGCACCAAAAGCTATCATGGACCTTCAAAATGGTTAAAGGGTCCACAATTCATGTGGGAACGAGATATTAACCCATCAGTGTTGACAACCACTGAAGAAATCAGACCCGTACATGCCATAAGACAGGTCGAAAAAATGGATTGAAACATCATAAAAATTGAATGGTGTTTGGATTGGGCTAGCCTAAAAAGATCAGTGGCTGTCATGCTAAAATATTTAAAATGGTTAAAGGCAAAGAAAAAATCATTGCAATTCTCTGTAAAAATTGACAAAACTATCTTAGATAAAGCAGAAAGACTGCTGATTAAAAAGGCATAGTGGGAAAGGTTTGGACAAGAGATCACAAATCTCATCCAAAAAAATCCCGTAAACAATAACAGCGCCATACGCGGGTTAAACCTCGTTCTTGACAAAAATGGTCCTCTGCGATCTAAATGAAGGCTAGAGAACGTAACATTTTTACAATATGATACCAAAAACCCTATAATTCTATCAAAGGGTACATACTAACTCTGATCTAAGTAAGATTCTAAATCTGATTCTAAGTAATTATCACCAAAGATATTACCACAAAAAAACAGAATCAGTACTAGCAGCCGTAAGGCAAAGGTTTTGGGTGGTAGATTTAAGGGCTACCCTAAAACGCGTAGTCAACAATTGCCAATTTTGCAAAAATATGCTTGCCAAGCCAAACCCCCCAACGATGGCTCCGTTGCCAAAATGTAGAACAACCCCGTACGTGAAACCATTCATTCACACTGGCGTCGACTATTTCGGCCCCTAAGGCCCTCCGCAAAGTAATGAAAAAATTAACAATAACAAAGAGAGAAAAAACAAAAAGCTTCATACTGATAGGCTTAGGAATTTCAATAATCAGCTATTTTATATTAATCGGCATAATTATTTTCCTGGCAACGCGAAAACACAAAACCGTAACGATTCTCAAACCGCCACCGATAGATGTCACGAAACCAAAAGACACAAAATGGTAACCCCTAAACAGGAATTACGTGTGCGGGGATGTCGCTGGCGGTTAAAATAATTAGCTTACTAGGTCGTGACAGCCATCCGGTCGATCACCGATCGAAGACGGTTTGACTGCGTTAGCTCGAAAATAAATAAATAAAATAATAATAAACAATGCTGCGAGCACGCGCACGATCGGTGGTCGATCGGCATGTTGTCAACGCAGCATTTAAGCAAGTAAGAACAATTAGCCTGTAACCATTTAGGTATAAATAGGTAAATTTTATGGTAACAAAGCGTCAGTGTTAACCCTACACCCTTTCGATCACAACAGTCACTCAGAGGTTATCTTCCAGTGTGACAGCAATAGTAAACCATGCAAAAACAAATGATCTAATATTTCTGTTTGGAGGTTTTAATTTTTCGGCAGTTATATGGTCACCATCACAACAAACATTTGGTCACTCATCATCGTTCGCGCACTATGTGGCAAATTCATCATCCATGGTCAGATCCCGGTTTTTGGATTAAATTACGGCTAGCGATCTTTATCAAATAAGCGGTATCAAAAACACGCATAACCGGCAGCTTGATTTAGTATTCGCAAATTTGATTGCCGCAACTTACTGCATCGATTGGCACCCTTGCCCAACACCACTAATCTCTCCTGACCTGTACCATCCAGCCATCGATTTAACGGTTCGAATTCCAAACACAACTAATCCTACACTCAGACAAGTAGACCTAGGATCATTTTTATAAAATCAATTTTACTCGGTTTGATGAACTCATAGACAATTTTAATAGGCAGTTCAAAATTAGCCAGTTTAATTCTGATGATGAAGCTTTATCGATATTTATACGCTTTTTTATCCTTGTTTGACGCGTGTGTGCCAATTATCACACCAAAAAGCGGTCCTTCTTGGTCTGACTGCCACCTAAAAAAACTTAAAAGAGCTAAGACAGCAGCATTAAAAAAATATACGAAGAACCGATCCCTTGTTAACAAATGCATATCAAATGAAACAACTCGCTTGTGCCGTAGTTACAATTTAATACGCTACGGTGGATACTTATCTCGGTTGGAGAAGAATTTTATCAAAAGGCTCAAAGCGCTCTGGAGTTTTCGTAAGAAACACAATAATACGAATGTGACACCTAAATCGTTTTACCACAATGACCGAGCTAGTTCAATTGCCTCAGATATTTGTGACATATTTGCGTGTAGATTTGAGGAGGCATACACAATCTCAACTACTGATGAAAATATTATCACCAATGCTTTAATTAATACTCTTAATGATGTCATCGACCTTAATTTAACTAATATATCGCAATAAGTTAATTAAATGTGCTCAAAGCAGTCAAGCCCAAAGCTAGTCCTGGCCCAGATAGTACTCCTGCCATCATTGTCAGCCGATGCTGTGAGTCCATTGCGCCGATCTTGACCAAATTTTTTAATTTTACACTGCAACTTAGGGAATTTCCCTCTGTTTGGAAGAGTTCGTGGATTATCCCCATAGTTAAAAAAGGTGACAAAGAACAACAAGCGAACTATAAAAGTATAACATCACTCAGTGATGGATCCAAAATTTTTGGGAAAGTGATCCAAACAAGTCGGTCTTGTAGTACAGTCGTCAACTTGTACGACTTAACTACATGCCCGTCATGGGTTCAAGCCCCAAATGGACCGTGCCGACATACGTAGGACTGACTATCCTGCTATGGGGGGATCAATAAGTCACTGAAAGCCAAACCCAAAAGTAATGTGGTACAGGCAGGCCTTGACCGGCAACGGTTGTTGAGCCAAAATAAGACGATCCAAACAAGCTTCACGTCTTCATATCACTATATTAGCCCTGAACAAAACGGTTTCGTTCCAAAGCGATATACGATCACTAACCTTGTTGACTTTTCATCACAATAGCCGGCATCGCGAATAAATGAACACATTTTCATAGTCGTTTAAAGTTCATTTTGGTTTAGCCGAGTTCGTTTGTTGTTCATTCCCGTTAAAATAAACGATCATCAAAACAGTTAACGACTGCTCGATATCGCATAAAGGCGAACACGGGGAAAAAATCGAGCAGTATAATTAAACGATTGTTAATTTGTATCGAATGCGGTTTTCAACGGTTATATTGACATATTCAACTAGCTATTGAATCGTTCGAGCATATAATTGACAAATTCAGAAAGTTATTGAATTGTACGGAAGATGGCGTTGACAAGTTCGACACATCTGTTGAATAGTTCGGTTGCAGCGTTTTGGCGGCAGCACCAATATGTGTAGTATTTGCACTGGGTCAGTCTTGTCAAACTTTTAAACATACGAAGCGTCAAGCTAGCTGCGGATGTTTTGTGGCTCGTGTATTTTACTATACCAAACATTTATGCAAACTATTAGTTGGCTCTCGGACAATTAAACTGGTTGTTTGGTACGGAACCCTGCGTTGTGTTTTGTATTTTTGAGATGTTCTTAATAAAGAATCGGTGGCTCTGAAAAGAACCGATTGTGTGCTTTTGTGTTACCAAGCTTGGTGGTTTTGCTTGGAGTTCTGTGCCACTGGTGTGTGCCAAGGAGTTGGTTTTGAGATTAGCGAAGCGTGCTGCTTGCTAGAGGATTTGAATGACAAGAGTAGGATTTTTTTTTTTAATGGTGTGCGTGATGACGACCCGGCAGGCAATTGACGTTTCATACTAGGGCGAGGGGTGTTGAAACGCATGGAAGAGCAGGAAGAAACACGGACGAGCGCTGATGAACTGCAACTGTGTGCGTGCAACAGCACCAAACGGCATGTGGCGACGTACCGTGTGTGGATGTGTGTGTGTGTAATTTTAGGCAGTGAAGATGGATCGAGGTTATGTTTACAAAGTGAAAGAGTTTGATACAGAAGCGTCGTTGTAATAAACATGTATTTTAGTTGCATATTTTCAGTGTTAAAGTTTGTAATGTGAACTTAAAAGTGCTATACCAATGGTGCTATTCACTTGTGTGCTGTTGGCGAATATTCAAGCGTTGAAAAATTGAAGCTTCCTATGTTAGTTTGTTGTGTTTAGTGTGAAGCAAAAATGTGTGCTAAAGTGTTTTAAATTAGAAATATTTAAACGTATCCGTGTAATGTTCGGTTGTACCCATCTAATTTTCAATATTTTTAGGTGTCCTTATCGTTTACCAGGAGAAAAAGATTGGAGGTTAGATACGTGCAGCTATTTCGCCTCCGCAGGAAGGTATGTTAATTAAAGTTGTTGTATTGTTAATTTTTCATTACGCTGAAATTAAATAACTAATCGGGAAAAATTTGCCGTTTAACATTAAGAATAATCGATGTTATCAGTGTTCTTCAGTTGTGTTCCAAGCTGTCCGAAGGCACACAAATCCGATTCACCTCGTATGCTTCCAGCGGATGTCATGCGAAGGATATTGGAAAGCCATAAAAGAAGTGGGCATGATGGTAAGGAAACTTTGATTCTTTTTACTTTTAGATTTCTCATCCTTATTTTTGTTAACAACAACCTTGGATCGTCGGCGCGGGTCTTATGGGAACTGCACGGTCAGAGCAACAACCGGATGATCATTTCGTTCCAGGTGGAAATTATCTCAATTGAAGAGAGTTACCGCACACTGTGAACATCGTTGTAAACAATCGATGGTAACATTTATGTATAGTTTAGAATGCATGTGTTTATCGAATTATTCATTAATTCGTTTATTTATTAATTTGAGCATTAGCGGAAATGTTCCGTTGTTCCAACGGAACAGCTTATCTCGGCCTTTCTCGGGTTTAGTTGCTGTTGCTTGACCGCGACGATTGACACCAGAGTTTGGTATGGTCGTATTGTCGTCGAGTAATCGTGTTATTGCTGTTAACGCACTTTGTTTATATCTATTAAGATGCAACAGCATTATTTATTTTCCGGAATATCGTTAGCGTTGTTCCTCCTAATAAGACGAAAGACGTTTGAAATTAGCATCTGTGTCCATCGTCAAACGGTTGACAGTGGGCACTAAAGTACAATAAATGATAGGAGCAAAAACGCGATGGCTGTTACTGATGTGCAAAATGAAACCAACAGCCATTTTACATTTAGCATTGCACTTATCTTAAACAAGCATTACATCTTGTTCCCTATATAAACACGGATTAGTGTCGTTCTTAGTTCAGTTCCATTAAAACAGTCGACCGATTGATTGATCCAAAGCTTGAAACGTTTGTGTGGCTTGTGCTGTGTTTGTGAAATTGGTGTAGTGAAATTTAGGTGTGAAAATGATGAAAAGAAAGCGTGAAACAGGCTCCTCTTATAAAATTGCTCAAGCCGATAACAAAAAGCTTGAGGCCGAGTTATTTGGCGAAAGTAGTTCTTCCGGAATGAGCAGCAACCCATCAGCAATTAATGAAGAGGACATTTGTGTGCATGATCTTCTCGTATGTGGTCCTCAAGATATTGATCAAGAAGAACACAACTATGATTGGATAAATATCAAAGAGTTTGACAACAATGAAGACTGCGAAATTATCAACGATGACGACGATGTATCCGAGATAACGTTGGAAAATGCACCGGATTCCCCAAAGGAAGATGAGCCACTTGAGGAAGTTATTAGAAACTGGGCTCTAAAAACATATCAGACGCACCAAGCACTCAACAGTTTATTGGCTATTTTGCATGCACGAACCGATTTTAACCTACCAAAAGATGCGCGTACGCTACTTAGAACAAAGCAGTGTGGAAAGGAAATAGTACCGATAGCTGGAGGAGAGTTTTGGTATCCGGGAGTACGATCGGTTCTCCACAACTATTTCCGGTGAGTAAACAATAATATTGTTTTATTCAGGAGCAGATCGGAAAGGCCGTATTGTTTAACAAGGTTGTTAAAAATGACAAAATTTAATGCATTTTTTTTTTCTATTTGCAGTGATGTACAACCAACAGTAAATGAGCTTTCTTTAAATTTCTTTATTGATGGACTACCGTTGCACAAGAGCACCCGTAAACAGTTTTGGCCAATACTGATGAGCATTCACGAAATGCCAGAAGTTCCTGTGTTGATGGTTGGCATTTTTATGGGCAATCCAAACCGAAGAGTTTAGATGAATACCTTCGTCCACTCGTGGAGGAGCTCAATGAGTTGATAGAAAATGGTATAAAAATAGCCAAAAAGACCATCAAAATCATTATTAGAGCATTTATCGCAGACGCACCTGCACGAGCGTTCATAAAAGGTGTTGCCTATTTCAATCATAAACTGGGATGCCAGAGATGTACCGTCGAAGGG
Source organism: Anopheles merus (assembly GCF_017562075.2). Classification (NCBI taxonomy): domain Eukaryota; kingdom Metazoa; phylum Arthropoda; class Insecta; order Diptera; family Culicidae; genus Anopheles; species Anopheles merus. The sequence continues at coordinate 28,070 of NW_024428132.1, read as the reverse complement.
CAATTTAATAAAAAAGCTCGAGTGATGTATTTTTCGAAGATAGATGCACCACGAAGAACGGATGAAGAGTTTCGTGGAGAAAAGTATGGTGACCACCACCGAGAAAGAACACCTCTACTGGATCTAAAGACAATAGATATCATTCGAAATATCATTATCGCGGATGTATTGCATTTGATAGACTTTGGAATATCACGAACATTAATCGTCGGATGGAAATCAGGAAAGCTAATAGGGCGCAGTTGGTCATCGGAAACGCTGAATTACATAAATTCGCTACTTCAAAAGGTGGAAATTCCACCTGAATATCATCGCAAATTCCGTCGAATTGAAGACACTGGTTTATGGAAAGCCATTGAATATCACATGTTTTTACATTACGCCAGTTTTATAGTGCTGAAAAATGTATTAACTGAAATGGAATACAAACATTATATGTTGTATTTTTGTGCAATAAGAGCATTTTTTTCGGAATTCACAAACATTTTTGGCCAGAAGCGGACCGGCTTCTCAAACAGTTTGTTGTAGAGTATGGTGTCATTTACGGTGAACACCGTTTGACTAGCAATGTACATAATTTGGTACATGTTTTCGAAGATGTGGACAAATTTGGAGTTCTTAAAAATATATCATCTTATCGGTTTGAAGGTACATTATTTCATGTTAAAAATTCACTTCGAAACGGTCATCAGGTTTTGGTTCAGGCTGCAAATAGAATATCGGAACAATCTTCGAAATCTCGAACGGCAAGAAATAACGCATACCCTTATTTGGAACACGTAAAAAAAGGAGTAGTACTGCATGTAAATTATAATACCACATTTTATCCAACTTCTCAGGCAAGTTGGTTTCTAACAAAGGATAATTACATTGTTCAATATTGTAGGGCAACAAAAGTAGGATCTGTTATTAACATTTACGGGAAGGCCTTTGATAAAATAATTAGTCCAGATAAATACTGTTCTTCGCCATTGATGGAAGACATTTATGAAGCTGAAGTGAATGATCTTTCTACACAAGAGATGGTATTTTTGATAGAAGATATAAAGTGTAAATTAGTTGCAATTAAAACTGATGATAGTAATTATGTATTTGTACCTTTTATAGACACATTAATTAAGTGAAAATAAATAAAAATTTGACTTAACCTAAAATGATGTTTACCTTTACCTTTTATAAGTTTGGCCGTTATATTGTTTATAAGAATAGTTTGGCAATTTAAATGTAAATGTATGTTAATGTAATGTATGTATTTTTGTATATTTGGTTTGAGTTCTTGGTTAATTATGAATTGGTAAAGTGTTACAATCTTTCATTTCATTTTCAAGATATTACGTTGGTGTTTCACCATTTCAGGATTTTGAAATTATTTTTCTATCAGACGCAAGAACTGCTTCGCAGTTTCTTATAGAATAGTTAAAAGCTGTAACATAGTATCAATAGTACATTATAATAAATAAAAATGGAAAAGCAATGTTTTTATCAATAAATAATATGGAACATATAAACGGGGATGCGGTAACGGCAACAATGAATAGGTAGAGCAATTTAACTAAATAAATATATTTTTATTTCTTCCTTCTATGGCAGCTTGTTTTAACATTTCCCTGCATGTTTACTCTTGCCGGTGCATGCGTCAGTTTTCTTTTTAAATATTCTTTAACATATTCTAAATCTACTTCTATTCCTACGTGGTTTGTGGCGATAGACTTAAATAAGCGCACTGTATTTGGGTATTTACTAAAAGCTATTTTTTTTCCTGACGATCCTTCCCAGCTACACCGTGCAAGAAAATTCCTATCAAACAACACGTCTAAAGCCTCATGCATCCTGTTGTTGGCATCCTGGCTGCTGATATCTGCATCTATCCTTTGATTATAACTGCAAAATGCAAAATCATCTTCAGCTATTTTTGCTTCAAAAGCATCAAACTGTTGTTCATTTCCGATTTTTTCCATGGCTAAACTCTGCGCATTTCTTCTTATGCCCTTCATAGGATTCAGTATTGTGGACTGCTCATTTAAAATCACCAATATCTGAGCGCTGCGTGCATCTATTTTCATTAAAAGCATCCGACAACGAGGGCAGCAGCTTCCAGAATGCTCTGTTGAAGTAATTGAAAGGCCTGCTTGCTTTGCTCCTGCTGCAGTCTGGTGTTCATCATCGGTGATCATCATTATTGGCGACGAAGGCAGCACAGGTTCGTACACCGAAAACGTAGCAGAACTCGTTGACGGTTTCTGATCACTTTTCCTGGTTATATTTTCAGGCAAATTTATCACAACAGGACCAGTTGCTCGTTCAGTCTTTATGTTCGATGTACCGGCGCTTGTCGATGGCTCTTGGTTTCCACCATCAACAATCTTGCCTGGCCGTCGGATCTGGCTTGGAACACCGGTAAAAGATTGCTCGGATATAGCAGTACTCGTTGATTGTTTGTGAACATTAACGCTGATCATTTTGGCTGGTGTACGGCTCACAACACAAACAGATCCTCCAGCAGCCGCTATCACCGATGCAGAAGCACTGCTGGGTAATTGTTGTCTTACAACAGTGGTCTTCATACCACGCTGGTTCTTCGGAGCATGAACTTCGGCAAACGATCCAATCGATGGTACTGCAGATCCCGTCAATGCCTGTTGTCTACCGATCTTCATGCCTGATTGCTGTGGTAGAGCATCAGCAACCGGTACCAATGATGGCGCAGCAGTACTAGTTGACGGTTGCTGCCCATGTTGCTGGCCTAACGGACGGAATGGTGCTGGAACACCAGGTAATGTTGACCGATGATGATTACCATCACCGGCACTCGAGACCAGCGCTGACACTGCATCCGTTTCCTTCACCTGTTCAACAACACGCGCGATCCGTGCGCGCTGACCGGCAACTGAAACCACCGATGGCACTGCACTAGTTGTCGGAAGTTGTCCAACAACACGGACCGGCAAGCCGGGAGGATGTATGGCACGAGGAATGGAAACCGGAACCACCGAAGGCACTGAACTTGTTGTCGGGAGTTGTCCAACAACACGGACCGGCAAGCCGGGAGGATGGATGGCACGAGGAATGGCAACCGGAACCACCGAAGGCACTGAACTTGTTGTCGGGAGTTGTCCAACAACACGGACCGGCAAGCCGGGAGGATGGATGGCACGAGGAATGGCAACCGGAACCACCGAAGGCACTGAACTTGTTGTCGGGAGTTGTCCAACAACACGGACTGGCAAGCCGGGAGGATGGATGGCACGAGGAATGGCAACCGGAACCACCGAAGGCACTGAACTTGTTGTCGGGAGTTGTCCAACAACACGGACCGGCAAGCCGGGAACACGGATGGCACGAGGAACGGCAACCGGAACCACCGATGGCACTGCACTTGTCGTCGGAAGATGTCCAACAACACGGACTGGTACATCTGACTGACGAAACGACTGTACACGAAGTGGTACTTGAGACTCTTCCACAACTTCTTCCTCCAAACGATGACACGTTAGTTTATCTTGCGTCGACATGGTGTAACTTTTGCAAAATGTACGGAATTGCACTAATATTTTCAAATTCACACAAAAGACACTGAACATAAATTTTTGCTGGAACTGATGATTTTTTTTAAACACTTTTTCACGAGGCACTGACACGATGTTTTAACTTTGGAGTCTGAAGTTGAAATAAAATCGTGTAGCAAAGTGTTAGCCTTTTTATACTGCATTTCGAGCAGACTTATGAATGAGTGGGAGGAGTTAAAGGACTTGTGGAAGAAGGAATAGGATATGGTGTGATGTCGAATATTGTGCCTGTTGCTTGTGCTACCGAATGTCGCCAAGCTCACGTACCCGCGTTTTATGTACCTTTTCTTGGTGTTTCCGGGTTACTTGACACCAACATGCATATCGGCTGGAACTTGGACCCATGCTAAATTGAAGCAAAGTTTAAGTAAGTCTGACAGTATCTAAAGTAATATAAAGACAGTATGATAAACTGGTTAGTAATGTTTATTTTTTCATTTCAGCTAATATGCCGTGCGAAAAAGCAAAATAAACATTTAATTTTAATGTTTATTAAGCTAAATCGACATTTTTTTATCTTAAATGTTTTTCATGTGTTTTTTTTCTCATCGCGTTTAGGCGTCGCGTATCAGATTGCAACTGCTAATAATTTCGTCGTCTGAAGCGGACGGTTATGGACGTACCAAATCTTCCTTCGCCGGGCTGTACATGTGCCCAAGTGATGATGAATGCGTTCACGCATCTACGAGCCGGTAATTGGCGGTATCCAGATCATCGTCCTACTGTTAGCTTACCAAAGCTACCGAAATTTGCAACAGTGTAAAATGTAAGAGAAAGACAATTTGACGATTGAAGTAATATAATTAAAATTAATGGTTAACATAGATTGCGCTCCACTAACAATACTTTTCTCTTATATTGTCTATTTCAGCTGTGCTGTGAGAATTACAGCTGGCTCTCACGACCGTCCGGAAGTCGCAGTGATTTGGTAACATCAAAATCATCACCACCGTACGAAGCGCAGCATATTGAAGCAAGCCCAATCGGACAGCACCCACCTGCAGCAAACGTACGCCGAACGAATGGACGTGGTAGACGCGTTATGATTGCAAGGCTATACTTGCGCTCTGAAAATGCTAGCACAGATGTTTCGGCAACAGAGGCGACGTTCCGAGAGTGTAAAAACTTGCCGGGCCCACAGGTACGCAACAACCGCGCCCAAATGCTAGGTAGGAAGCGTGCAAATGAAAAAAATATGTAAAAATGTCCCCTTATTCCTCTGTACATACAACAAACGATCACGAACGATCAGCATGAAATGCACTTGACTGAAATTATTCTTCTTAATTTAGTTTCAGATAAGCCGTTCTCATCAATGACATACCATGTACCATGTACACTTCAACACGAAGGACAATCACATATGGGTAACGGAATGCTGCCAAAACGATAAAGCCCTCGATGACGACGCAACTCCTGCACGTTCGTCGTCATACTAGCATTTCAACTGGAGGCATGTTTGTTTAGGCGGCAACAACAAATTGTTTGAACATGTTCAATGAAAAAACATGTTGTTTTGGCTCCTCATAATTAATGGTAATGTATTGCATTCTCAACGCATAATTTACATGAAACGCAAATAACTTTATTTACTTATTTTATGTTTTTTTTTGTTTTAATTTAATTACAGGTGAGTGCTGGAAATCTCCGTGACAACCGTTTTCGTGCGCTGATTTAGGTTTGTATGAAGAAAAGTGTATTTTTAGAATATTTAATTTTCAATAAAGTAACGGTCAATTTGAAAATAGGCTGTGTTGATATACAACCCGAATGAAAGAAATACACGGATAAACGAATGTAAACAATACACGAAAGAACGGGAGGTCCGTTTCATACGAACCCCCCACGCCCAATCATGTCTTCCGTTGGGCGTCTGAGCCATTCACGGTTGGGCGCCCGTTTCTCCTCCTCCGGCGCCGTCAGTTTAGCTGTCAATTGCCTGCCGGGGAAACGATCGATGACCCGTCGAACAATTTGTAGCGATCCGCAAAAGTAGTGATGGTCTACAATCGGGAAAATGGTAGTGATGTGCTACAATCGGGAACGAACATACCGGCCACCTTTTGGGAACAATTCTCAAAACTTATTCCTCGTTGTGGCACTCTAAGGCACATATCTTGGAGACTGGTCTTTTCATGATTCCAGAAGCGGTCCGAAGGGTAGCTACTCGTGCCACAGCATCAGGTCCTAAATGCAATGATACAATGCGTGCCAAATGCCATTGAAGAATGGAAGTAGTTGATCGTCTTTCATGATTACCATGTCGCCTATGGAAAGTTTATGTTGTTTACGGCTGATGTTACGTTGATTATGCAATGATGTTAAATACTCCTTGGTCCATCTAAGCCAAAAGTTTTGTGATAACTTCTGTATGAATTGATAGTGGGATAGTTGGTTAGTTGCTATATGCTGTAAATCGGCTTCAGGCAATGCCTGGGGATCTCTGAGTGATAAAAAATGTGATGGTGTTAAAGGTAATAAATCATTTGGATCTGTTGAGAGTGGTAATAGTGGTCTTGAATTCATACATCCTTCAATTTTTGTTAATAGAGTACACATGGATTCGTATGAAAGTTGAGCTGTGCCAAGCTGCCGAACTAGATGAGTTTTTGCTACCTTAACTGCGGCTTCCCAAAGTCCACCGAAATTAGGAGCGCGTGGTGGTATTAGATGCCACTGAATGTTTTCGTTAGGCAAATGATTAGTTATTTTATTAGTATCTTTATGAAGGAATTGATAAATTTCATGCAATGCATTCTTTGCACCAATAAAATTGGTATCATTATCTGAGTATATGTTTTTCGGTTTTCCTCGTCGTGATACGAATCTATCCAAGGCCATCAGAAAGGTGGTGGTACTCAAGTCCCCTGCTAGTTCTAAATGTACAGCATTGGTGCTCATACAAACAAATACGCATACATATGCTTTTGGAGATGCAGCCTTGCGATGAGATAGACGCAAATAAAGTGGACCACAATAATCCACACCAACGCAGGAGAAAACTTCATTTATTGTTACACGTGATATTGGTAATTGACCAATAGGTTGAATTATTGGAATGGGATTAGCTCTTACACAATTAAAACAAGTACGAATTACACTTCTAACGGCTCTCATGCCGTTCAATGGCCATATTTCTTCACGAATAGATGATAATGTCATGCTCACCCCGCCGTGCATCGTTTTCAGATGATGATCCATGGTTAGAAGGCGAGTGAAAGGATGGAAAGCTGGCATGAGGATTGGATGCTTAGCATCATGGCTCAGATCAGAATGGCGCAACCGGCCACCAACGCGTATTAATCCATCGTTGCCAATAAATGGATTAAGAAGTCGAATAGAAGATACCTTAGCTAACCCTTCATTTCTTTTTAAGGCTTGTAGTTCAACAGAGAATTCAGTAGCTTGTACCATTTTGCATAGAGCTCGTTTAGCATATTGTATCTCCTTACCAGTAGAAAATTTAGCGATATTCTTTTATTTGATTTGCGAGTGTTGTTTATGAATCGCAAACAGAAACCAAAAATACGAAGTAATGGTTGTAGTGTAGAAAAACGTTGAAATATTGGATTTATTTCAGTCACTTGAGTTGTTAGGACACATACCTTTCGTTCGTCCTCTACTTCTCTAGAAGTAGTACTTCTGGCAAGGAATTACTTCTTTTCCTTGCCAGAAACATGTTGCCATTGGAAGCCATGAGTTAGTTCTGATATTTCAGCTACTCGATTAGCTACGAAAGTTTTCCATGTTCTAGGAGTAGTTTTCAGCCAACCAAGAGTAACAGTAGAGTCTGACCAGCCGATACATCTTTTCGATGTCAGCTATGAGTGCTATTTCATATTTTCGAAATCTGATGATTAACACTCTGGGCGCTGAGTGGCTCGCTTTGGAATCACAACTTTGTTAACACTCCTTCTCTGTGATTGGTCTCTCAGCAACTCTCAGCAGAGCGTATTGCAGCGGAAGGAAAGAGAAAGCGCATATTGCAGAAGCGGCATCGTACGTGAGGATCAAAAAGAGAGTGAACGATCGCAAGCCAATGAAACGCTCTCATCGCTCTCTTATCTTGTACTGTTTTCTCCGCCGAAAACTAATGCAAAATGCCAGCGCCCAGAGTTTAAATGTTTATAATTCCTCCTGTACCTCCTTGGTGGTAGAGCTAGAATCCTTCAGCACAGGATGGTGGGGAAGATAAAATGCTCCTGAACAATCTTCCTTGTGATATTGAGCCTTGAGATGTGCATCGTTTTCTAATCTTTTTTCAAGTAGTTGAAATCTGCGCATAGCTGTGTTTTTAGAATCACCAAGCATTTGAGTGATATCAGGATGTTTTGGCATTTCAACTATATGTCAACCATTGTGGTCGCGGGAGACTGTTTCTTGGAAATGGTTTTCGCATTCTTTTTCGTTGAGACTATAACTTGAATTGTGAAGTTCATCTATCTTCCAAAATCGTTCTATTTGTTTTTCAATGATGGGATGCATGTTTACTACGTGACATGTAACTTTGTTTTGATTTTTCGATGGAATATTGCCGGTCATAATCCATCCAAACACAATTTCAACAAGTTGGTTGTTGTTTGGTAAATTTTGTCTTCCTGGACCTAGCAATGAATAAAAATGTTCTGCCCCAATGATCATGTCAATGCGCGCTGGTGTGCTGAAGTGAGGATCAGCAAGTTGATATGAAGCAGGAATATTCCAAAAATGAGCTGGTGTAATTGGTGTGTCACTAGCAACCTTTTTCATAATTAGAAAATTTATTGTTGTTATGAAATTATTTATTCGCGATTTTACTTCCGCTTGTATTTGATACCTAGCACTTTTTTTGTGCCATCAACTCCGACAATGGAGACATTAACATTTTTTTCGAGTTAAATGTAACTGCTGACACAATATTTCACTAATTGCGTTTGGCTGTGAACCATTGTCCAATAAGGCTCGTGCAAAATGTTTTTGGCCATATTTGTCGACTACTTGTAGTAGTACAGTTGCGAGAAGCACGTTTTGAAGACTGTGCACAGAACTGATTGTATGCAAAGTTGCCATGATATTTGATTCAGATGTGGTGCTTTCTGATTCAGGGTTATTATTTGTTTGCGTTTCATAGTGTAAATAGAATGATGCTTCCTTTTACAAATTCGACAAAAGTACTTAGAAGGGCATTGTTGAAAGAAATGTCCACTTCTCAAGCAATTGATACAGAGTTTGTTTCGTGATACAAACGCTTGGCATGGCCTTACATGGCATAGCGATAAAGGATTGAAACTGATGCAACGTGTGACCATCTTTTTTGCATGCAGGACAAGTGTGCGCGTTGTCCTGTTTCACACTAATTGTGTTAGTGCTCATTTTCATGGAAAATTTATGGTTAGGTATACCCATTTTCAAATGAGATGTGGTTGGGCGGTTGCCTGTCTGCAACGCTAATGCTTCAATTGTTTGAGCTCTTTTCAACAAGAAGTTTGTCATATTTGGATGAGTTGGCTGGATGTCTTGGGAATTGTGTTCTTCTCATGCTTGTAATGTTGCTTTATCCAATTTGGAAGCAAGAAGTTCCACAAAAATTGTGCTGTTGTCAGGAATGCTCTCCTCTAATTGTTTTAAGATATCGATGTGTAACTGAAATTGGTTAGCCGATCGTCGCAAGTCTGGGGCGTGACTATTGGTTAGCTTTGGAAGCTCGAACAATGCACGTGTGTGCATTTTACAAAGATGTACTTTATTGGAATATCGATTCAAAAGAGCTTTCCAAGCCACCTGATAGTTTTCTGCTTTTATAGGAATTGGTTGTATTATTCCGGCAGCTTCCCCTTTGAGGGACGCACGCAAGTAATGTAATTTTTGGGTGTTGAAAATTTCTTCAGAATTATGAACAAGTGAAACAAATGTGTCATAAAAGGATAGCCACTCTGTGAGCTCACCACAAAATTCAGGCAATGAAATGATATGTAGTTTAACACTTACGTTTGCTGGGCGGGTAACCTCTTCTTTTACCTGATCTGCTGTTTCCGGAATGTACCTTGTTAACGCGGCCTTTGTTTCGAAGTAAAGCTCCTCTGCTTGTGACAGTAATGCTTCGTTTTCGCTGGCAGCATTCTCGGAATCGTCCCATTCCTCGCAGTCTTCCTGCACCATTTGGAAACATTCCCAAATTTTCGACAACCGATCAAGTCGGTCGGGTATTTGCTGTTGTTGTTGTGGAGTATAGTCATTTGCAAACTGCGCAAGTCGTTGCATAGACACAATGAGGCTTTGCCGTTTGGCTTGCCTCGACTTAAGCTTGTCTGCTTTCGTCATTTTTAATATTCACTGAGCAAACACGGTTGCCTGAGAAAAAAAATCACTTTACTTTGTTAGTACAAACGCGCACTGCAAGGTTAGTGAGAATTGTTGAACAACACACAGGCCTTGATGCGAAGTTTCGTGGAATTGTATGCGATGCAAATGGCATGCAATAAACAATGCGCCTTGAACACCCAGGTTGTGAGGCACCTTTTGTACTCGGAAGAGGTACACAATTTTTTTCGAAACGCATACACAATTATTGAATGTCTTGTGAAGAATATGCACGTACACGATTATTCGCGAGCACACACACACACACTGTGTGTCGCTTGTGAAGCGCTACGTTCCGCGAATGAGTTTGAGAATGACGCGCACAGAATACCCTTTGTGGTACGCGTTTTGTACACTGAGTGGTACACAATAATTCGCGAGCGCACACATACACACTATGTGTCGCTTTGAGAAGTGCTACGCGCCGCGAATGAGTTTGAGAATGACGCGCACAGAACACACACTTTGTGGTACGCGTTTTGTACCCTGGGTGGTACGTGAGTATTCGCAAGCGCATACATACACACTGTGTTTCGCTTTGAGAAGCGCTACGCGCCGCGAAGGAACTTTAACGATCGCGAATGAAACGAACCGGTGTACAACTTTACACTTGGAACACACACGGTGGCTACAGAACGCACACCATTTTTTAGGATATCTAATCCTGGTTTGTCGGCACCAAATTGTTTGGTACGGAACCCTACGTTGTGCTTTATATTTTTTAGATGTTCTTAATGATAAATCGGTGGCTCTGAAAAGAGCCGATTGTATGCTTTTTGTGTTACCAAGCTGGGTGGTTTTGCTTGGAGTTCTGTGCCACTGGTGTGTGCTAAGGAGTTGGTTTTGAGATGAGCGAAGCGTGCTGCTTGCTAGAGGATTTGAATGACAAGAGTAGGATTTGGCTTTGCTGTTTTATTTATAATGCATGTTTTTTAATGGTGTGCGTGATGACAAAACGATCGATGACCCATCGAACAATTTGTAGCGATCCGCGAAAGTAGTGATGGTCTACAATCGGGAAAATGGTAGTGATGTGCTACAATCGGGAACGAACACAGGTATTTACAATTAAACACGTCTTTCCTTCGATCTACGTTTTGCTTTCACCTTTCTTCATACATGCTAAAATGTATTACGTTCTCCTCTAGCCCACACCAATACCAGCGTAGTTGCAGCAGTTGTCTAGTGGATCGGTAGCAGCTACATATTACATATTTGTGCTAACGAGCAATTCCTTCGTAGGGAAGGTCATTTTGTTTAACGCCGCCACAAATTCTAAACTATTTTTATTATTGTTCCAGCTTACTTTCACCTGGCGATGATATTTTTTAAACATCGCTAGTGTTGTGGCTTCGTACTGGCTGAAGGCATCGGAGCGTTGCAACCGGCACCGGCAGAGTGCAGTTCCCTGGGTGTTAATATTGTTTTTAAGACCAGATAATCGTTTCCAGATTACTGCTTGGACTGAAAACGGATAAATTCTGCGGATTCGAAATGTATACATGTGTCGACCGGTCGTACCATGAATTACTTGAGAGCAATGCGCGGACTTTTTGTATGTGTGATTAAGTTTCCTCGGTGTGTGTGTTTTTTATATCACGGACAGGTTTTATTTGTCTCTTCGATATGCAAATTACACCCCAGTCCTCGCCCACTACCTTCCCTCTTACCCCGCGAGGGATCTGTGTGGGAGGGCTTTAACTGATCCTCGAAGCCTTTCCGTGCGCAGAGCACCTAACACATCTTATGTAATCATCCCTCCCCACTTCCCTCTTTTCTAAAACTCTGCCCTCACTACCGCTAAGAATGAGGAAAACGTCCCAGAACCTCCCCAGTGGTCCAACATCAGCTAAAGTGATGATGAAGGTGTCCCCCTTGGATGCTGCAGTCTCGTTTGCACCGTTCGTGCTTTGTCGAGGACCCTATACCAATGCTCTGACCACTTGCGGGATTATTCGACCGTCACATTCTCAGAATGCGGTCGGTTCGTGACCTCACGCACGGCACCTTGTTCTGCCAGCTCTGGACGGGTTTCGTCCCAATCCTATAGCAAAGCTGTTGATATCGGCTTGGCGGTCTCATTCTCAATGTCGTGTGTGTGTGTGTGTGTGTGTGTGTGTGTGTGTGTGTGTGGTGTGTGTGTGTGGTGTGTGTGTGTGTGTGTGTGTGTGTGTGTGTGTGTGTGTGTGTGTGTGTGTGTGTGTGTGTGTGTGTGTGTGTGTGTGTGTGTGTGTGTGTGTGTGTGTGTGTGTGTGTGTGTGTGTGTGTGTGTGTGTGTGTGTGCTGGGAGGAAGGGGGGGGGGTATGAGTTTGGGAGATTGATTAAAAAACCATCAATGCTTATGATATCCAATGTAAATTTTAAGTGTTGTATCCGAAAATAAATTAAAAATCTCATTTATGCAGTGCAATAACCAATAATTGTATTTTTGGTCATTCAAGGACAACACTAGCCAAATTATAATTCATGTTTAGTGATTCAAATAATTCAAAACTAACATAACAACTAGACAACGTTAACATAAGTTTTAAATGTTAACGAAACAAAAAGAACAGAGTTCATTGCAACAAATACTAACTAAAGGAATTCATACTAATCAATAACTAATCTATAATTTCTTCTCCCGCGCTGCATTTTCGGATGTACTTCAGCATGGTTTTGTAATATCCCTTACAATCTTCTGACGAGATAAGCGCAGCACCATCTTGAATGGCCTGCATTAATTGGTCCTTATTTTGTGGCCGCACTCTGGAGACTATGTTCTTCCACTTGGAGAACATGTTCTCTATAGGGTTGAGGAATGGAGAATACGGCGGTATGTATTGTAGCTGGATATTATTAGTTTCAGCAAATTGTTGCACGTGTCGCGATTTATGGAACGCGACGTTGTCCATGAATATAATAGGTGCATGGATCTCTTTTTCATCGATCTTGTTTTTCAACTCTTCCAAAAAATCGACAAAGGCTGCTGTATTAAACGCCCCATCTCGTGATCGATATGCCAATACACCATTCCGTGTCATGGCACAACAAATGCTGATGTTGCGGGATCGAATTGATCCGACAACATGAGTAGCCGGGGTTCCAATTTTAGAGCGGCCTCTGTTGATTCGCAATGAGACATTGAAACCAACCTCATCTAAAAAAATAAAACTGTCCGGATCCTGTTCCATTTGCAGCTCTGTGAACAAAGAAGCGTATTGTTGTCGTACTTCTATGTTGGTAGAATTGTTTCGACGTTCTGGGAGAATTTGAACTCTTTTTAACGAGTAATAGAACGCCTTGATGTATGCATGCAGCGTGGATTTGACCACATGTATGTCAAATTCCCGCAAACATTTGTCCGACAATATCTTTAAAGAAATTGAACAATCGCCATCAATCCACGATTGTAAAATAGATATTTGTTCATTATTTAGTTTCTTGGGTTTGATACCGCCACGCTTGTGCAAATCAGTGGCAATTTTTCCTTCCTTCATAAACTTTCGGATGATCTGGGATACCGTTGCTACTTTGTAACCCATAACGCTGGCAATATCGGTAACCCGGCGTTTATTCAGGTACACTTGGACAATGCGTTGCTTTTCTTCGTGCGAAATAGTTGCTCGTATATTAGTAGAAATTGCTCCTGTGTGTTATTGACGATTTTCACAAAACAAAATAACCTTCCCTACGAAGGAATTGCTCGTTAGCACAAATATGTAATATGTAGCTGCTACCGATCCACTAGACAACTGCTGCAACCACGCTGGTATTGGTGTGGGCTAGAGGAGAACGTAATACATTTTAGCATGTATGAAGGAAGGTGTAAGCAAAACGTAGATCGAAGGAAATACGTGTTTAATTGTAAATACCTGTTTAATTGTCCGAGAGCCAACTAATAGTTTGCATAAATGTTTGGTATAGTAAAATACACGAGCCACAAGACATCCGCAGCTAGCTTGACGCTTCGTATGTTTAAAAGTTTGACAAGACTGACCCAGTGCAAATACTACACGTATTGGTGCTGCCGCCAAAACGCTGCAACCGAACTATTCAACAGATGTGTCGAACTTGTCAACGCCATCTTCCGTACAATTCAATAACTTTCTGAAAGTGTCAATTATATGCTCGAACGATTCAATAGCTAGTTGAATATGTCAATATAACCGTTGAAAACTCTTTAAATGAAATTCAAATAATTAGTCAGTCTCGTGATGCAATCGTCAACTTGTATCAATTGATAAATACGCTGAAATAATTATCCTGCTATGGGCAATTAATAAATTACTGATAGCCAAGCCTATTAGTGGTACAGAAAGCCTTTGACCGAAAATGGTCGTCGCATCAAAAAAAGTTTAAAAAACACTAGATGCTAGATAATAAATGCACGCTTTATATTAGCACAGCTGTTACAGCTTACTGGGCATAGGTTAAATCCATCAAGATTTGGTGTCAGATATGATTTCAGATTGCAGAAACGCCTTTTCATATAATGTAACAAGTAACAACCCCCCCGGATGACAGTTTGGCTTCTAAGCTCTGGGTCGGTTCTTTTACATCCCAGGTTCACGTTCCGTTCTTTTTGAAAAATGAACTAGTTCCGTATCCTTTTTTTTTTTAACGTAATTCTCAACACTAGTTTACTGCAAAATATCACCGAATATCCATCCCTGCTCCAGCAGTTAAATATTTACGTGCCTGCTGTTCAGCTTCGCTCTCGTCCGTTACTTGCCCTGAACCGTAATCGAACTGGATATGGCTCTAGAGACCCCCTCAACTCCATAATTCGGGTGTTTAATGAAGTTAGTCATATGTTTGATTTTGAAACCTCAGTGCAATCCTTTAAAAAATACCTTCGAAACGAGTTATTAAGATGATCTATCTACTTTTTTTAAACTGATATTAGACTTAAGAACATTCACTCGTATCACTGTTATCCATTGAACGAGAAATAAACAACAATAACAATCTGCTTCATCTCAGCATCTGAGACAGAGGGAGCAATTCTGGTGAAATACAACCAGAACTTCGGGCCTTTATTTAACGGTACAGTCAACACGGTACCAGACGATGAGGTGATCGGTACAATACCAACGTGGAGCGGCGGTGCGTGGACGGCATTTGGTGGCGTGAAATCAACAAGCCTACGTTTAGGCGCTTTACGACTGGGAGCGTTTTGAGAATCTCACCGGGCGGGAACTCAAAGGCGTGGCAGCAGCAATGATCGATGAAAGTAGTGCAGGTGGTAAAAAAGTGTGCGTGTTAGCAGTGCTTCTATCAATAGCTGTCAAAAAATTTACTCGCTTGGCATCCAAAGCGGAGGACGAACGTCCTTCAAATTCGCATAACAACTCTGTCTTCATAACGTCGAGAGCGCTTGAGACTTCGCAGAAGATGATCTTCCCATTGAGGCGAGAGACATTGCAATGCGCGCAAATCCAGAGGGTTTGGGTATCCGACCGTCCAATGTACACATGGTGGTAAGTTGTGTCACAGAAACCCACACACTTGTAAGCCTCTACGTTCGTTGCAGGCAAAGCGCACGATGAACAGGACGCAGTCATGGCCAACAATATGAGGCACTCACATAGAATGAGAAAACAGAATTGGGTGGGTGGGTGGGTGTATGTGTCTGTCGAGACCCGAAAACTCGAGATAGATCTCGGCACATTAAAAATAAAAAAATATTTACACTATGCACCGTGCTATATGATGCTTAGAAGGTCGAAGAACAGCGGTCGGCAAAGTCCGGCCCGCGGGCCAAATGCTGCCCGCCGCAACATTCAATGCGTTCCGTTAAAGGTTTAGACTGATTTTTAAAGATGGGAAGAAACTATTCGTATACAAATTTCTAAATATCTTTTAGATTAACATTTTATACCATGGTACTCTTTCAACTTTAATTAAAGTACTTTGGAATGTCGGATCGATCCCCCCACCCAGATAACTCAGTAATGTAGCCACTTGTACCTCAGTCTTCATTTTTAGCTTCTTTTTGAACCTCAAAAATCAACCTGGGCTCTCTTGCAATGCTTTGATTGTTGCCTAATAGTGCCAATATGTTGGTGACCAAAACGCAGAAACGTTCTTATGCGACGATAAACTTCTGTACGCAGTGCATTTAAGACGCTACGGGGTGTCATTCGGGTGTCTGATAGAGGTGTCAAGGTGAGGTGACTGATAAAGGGTGTCTGTTGTCTCATGGGATACTACTATTCAAAGTGCACTTAACGTTTTGTTACAGCGGAAGAAGATAATATTATTATTATTATTTATTTAATCTTCAACGGGCCGTATGGCCTAATTAAGATGTAACAGTTCAATTGAGAAAAAAAATACATAGCAAAAATTAGATTTACATCGCAATTCACTGCGGCCTCGGCAAAAGCCGGAGACGTTCCTTGAAGCACTGAGTTGAGATGTCGAAGTCGAAGCAATCCGAGACAGTGTTGAAGACAGCCGACATGCGGAACATAGGGTCAGACCGACCAGCACTGGAACGGGGTTGAGCGAGCCGTAGAGTTTCTCTAGACCTAAGTGTTCGGGATGGTGCATAGATATCGACTCGATGCAACAAAGGCGATGAGTCGATAGAGCCATTTAGCAATCCAGCGATGAAAGAGCATTGTGCATTGCGTCTTCTAACCGAAAGAGGTTCAAGGCCTAGAAGACGGCACCGCGCAGCATACGGAGGAAGATTATTGCGATCCTGCCAGGGAAGTAAGCGTAGGGCATATCTCGTGAGCTTACGTTGAATCGCCTCAAGTCGAGCATTGAAGAAGCGGTAGTTGGGCTCCAGACTACGCACGAATATTCCAGAACCGAACGAACGATGCAGTTGTACACAGCTTTGATGCACATGGGGTTGCGGAATTCATTAGTTGTCCGGATAACCACGCCAAGTAATTGATTTCCTCTGGCTACAACGTCATCGATATGCTGTTTAAAGTTCAAACTAGAGTCAAGCAGAACGCCCAGGTCTTTGGCATGATTCTGTCGATTAACTGCAGTGCCGTCCATGAAGTAGGTCCCAGTCACTGGGCTCCTGCATCGACTAAAAGACACACAGTAGCATTTCTCGATGCAAATAGTCAGTCCATTACGCTTGCACCACGAACAGAAAATTTCGATGCAGTCTTGCAGGAATGTACAATCACCTGTGTTGTGAATAGGCGCAACAATTTTTGCGTCGTCGGCAAACAGACTGATACTGTCGGGAGGTAAAGCCAGGGTAACATCGTTGATAAACAATATGAAGAGAAGCGGGCCAATATTGCTTCCTTGTGGCACACCCGAGCTGCTGACTATTTCTTTGGACATGTGCTTATCAATTTTCACGATGTATGTGCGATTAATTAGGTAAGACTTAAGCCACTGTACGAGCGAGCTGGGAACTCCTAGCTTATCGAGTTTAGCGAGAAGAATTGCGTGCGGAAGAGAGTCGAATGCTGCTTTCAGATCTGTATAAATTGCATCGACTTGAGCTCCGGCATCAATTTGACTAGTGCAATAGGTTACAAATTCAACCAGGTTCGTGGTAGTCGACTTTTTTGGCACGAACCCATGTTGATACGGGCTTAGGTAGCTGCGACATGCATGTAGCAGATGTTTGTATATCACTAGTTCGAACACCTTGGCAATGGCACACAAAGATGTAACACCCCGGTAGTTGATGGCATCTGTCTTGTCGCCCTTTTTGTAAATAGGAACCATCCAAGATTTCCTCCATGTTTTGGGAAAGTAGCCATTGGCTAGCGATGCATTGAACATTTTTGCAAGGATACGTGCTACTGTCGTTTGACAGCGTTTCAGCACGGTAGAAGGAATTCCGTCTGGTCCAGGAGCGAAGGAAGGCTTTAGTTGCGCTAGGGCAGATAAAACGATCGCACTGTCGATGAAAGGAGTGCTCATGTTAATTGCGCCAGCCGGAGTGTTGACGAGAGCAGCATCAATGGTATCGGTATCATTCATGGCCGTGAAAAGCAATCTGCGAAGCGATCCGCGAAGAGATTGCACATTTCATTAGTGTTGGCACTTGTTGCTCCTTTGTACGTAATGGATTTCGGTGTATGCGTGGATTTTGTTTTGCTGTGGTAGAAGCGCCAAAACGAGTCAGGCCACCCCGATCCCCCCACCAAAATGTCGGATCGATCCCCCCACCCAGATAACTCAGTAATGTAGCCACTTGTACCTCAGTCTTCATTTTTAGCTTCTTTTTGAACCTCAAAAATCAACCTGGGCTCTCTTGCAATGCTTTGATTGTTGCCTAATAGTGCCAAGATGTTGGTGACCAAAACGCAGAAACGTTCTTATGCGACGATAAACTTCTTACGCAGTGCATTTAAGACGCTACGGGGTGTCATTCGGGTGTCTGATAGAGGTGTCAAGGTGAGGTGACTGATAAAGGGTGTCTGTTGTCTCATGGGATACTACTATTCAAAGTGCACTTAACGTTTTGTTACAGCGGAAGAAGATAATAATTATTATTATTATTATTTATTTAATCTTCAACGGGCCGTATGGCCTAATTAAGATGTAACAGTTCAATTGAGAAAAAAAAATACATAGCAAAAATTAGATTTACATCGCAATTCACTGCGGCCTCGGCAAAAGCCGGAGACGTTCCTTGAAGCACTGAGTTGAGATGTCGAAGTCGAAGCAATCCGAGACAGTGTTGAAGACAGCCGACATGCGGAACATAGGGTCAGACCGACCAGCACTGGAACGGGGTTGAGCGAGCCGTAGAGTTTCTCTAGACCTAAGTGTTCGGGATGGTGCATAGATATCGACTCGATGCAACAAAGGCGATGAGTCGATAGAGCCATTTAGCAATCCAGCGATGAAAGAGCATTGTGCATTGCGTCTTCTAACCGAAAGAGGTTCAAGGCCTAGAAGACGGCACCGCGCAGCATACGGAGGAAGATTATTGCGATCCTGCCAGGGAAGTAAGCGTAGGGCATATCTCGTGAGCTTACGTTGAATCGCCTCAAGTCGAGCAATTGAAGAAGCGGTAGTTGGGCTCCAGACTACGCACGAATATTCCAGAACCGAACGAACGATGCAGTTGTACACAGCTTTGATGCACATGGGGTTGCGGAATTCATTAGTTGTCCGGATAACCACGCCAAGTAATTGATTTCCTCTGGCTACAACGTCATCGATATGCTGTTTAAAGTTCAAACTAGAGTCAAGCAGAACGCCCAGGTCTTTGGCATGATTCTGTCGATTAACTGCAGTGCCGTCCATGAAGTAGGTCCCAGTCACTGGGCTCCTGCATCGACTAAAAGACACACAGTAGCATTTCTCGATGCAAATAGTCAGTCCATTACGCTTGCACCACGAACAGAAAATTTCGATGCAGTCTTGCAGGAATGTACAATCACCTGTGTTGTGAATAGGCGCAACAATTTTTGCGTCGTCGGCAAACAGACTGATACTGTCGGGAGGTAAAGCCAGGGTAACATCGTTGATAAACAATATGAAGAGAAGCGGGCCAATATTGCTTCCTTGTGGCACACCCGAGCTGCTGACTATTTCTTTGGACATGTGCTTATCAATTTTCACGATGTATGTGCGATTAATTAGGTAAGACTTAAGCCACTGTACGAGCGAGCTGGGAACTCCTAGCTTATCGAGTTTAGCGAGAAGAATTGCGTGCGGAAGAGAGTCGAATGCTGCTTTCAGATCTGTATAAATTGCATCGACTTGAGCTCCGGCATCAATTTGACTAGTGCAATAGGTTACAAATTCAACCAGGTTCGTGGTAGTCGACTTTTTTGGCACGAACCCATGTTGATACGGGCTTAGGTAGCTGCGACATGCATGTAGCAGATGTTTGTATATCACTAGTTCGAACACCTTGGCAATGGCACACAAAGATGTAACACCCCGGTAGTTGATGGCATCTGTCTTGTCGCCCTTTTTGTAAATAGGAACCATCCAAGATTTCCTCCATGTTTTGGGAAAGTAGCCATTGGCTAGCGATGCATTGAACATTTTTGCAAGGATACGTGCTACTGTCGTTTGACAGCGTTTCAGCACGGTAGAAGGAATTCCGTCTGGTCCAGGAGCGAAGGAAGGCTTTAGTTGCGCTAGGGCAGATAAAACGATCGCACTGTCGATGAAAGGAGTGCTCATGTTAATTGCGCCAGCCGGAGTGTTGACGAGAGCAGCATCAATGGTATCGGTATCATTCATGGCCGGTGAAAAGCAATCTGCGAAGCGATCCGCGAAGAGATTGCACATTTCATTAGTGTTGGCACTTGTTGCTCCTTTGTACGTAATGGATTTCGGTGTATGCGTGGATTTTGTTTTGCTGTGGTAGAAGCGCCAAAACGAGTCAGGCCACCTGCAGAGGTTACGTTGAATTTTACTCAAATATCTGCCATATCGAAACCTGTTATAGCTGCAGTATAAAGAGTGCGTGTCAAAGTAGATCGAGCGAGATCTTTGGCAGCGGCGCGTTTGGTAGTGACGATAAGCAGCTCTTTTTACACGTTTGAGTCGTTTGAGTGTGCGGTCCGCCCAGGGGGGGTTAGGTTTAGGACGCTGAACTGGGACGCATACAACAAAGGCTTGCAGCATGAAGGACGAGAATGAACATACTGCTTCGTCAAGTGAAATAAAATTGGAACAATGAAAGCTATTGTTAAACATTGAAATCATGTCGTTCAGTTTCACATAGTCAGCTTTAGCAAAGTTATAACGATAAAATGCGGTTGTCGTCGAGTTTTGTCGAGTCGTCGAATTGCGTCGGGTCGACGAGTTAATACGTATATTGAAGTCAAACGCCGGGTGATAGGAGTCAAGAGGTACAAGCGGAACAACACTTGGAAAGACAGGCGAACACAATTTAGCTGCAGCATTGTTAGCGTAGAGCAGGTCAAGCATGCGTCCGTGCGAATTATTGATGTGATTAAGTTGCACTAATCCGTTAAATTAAAATCCATCCACAAGGTGTTGTTGGCCAGTGAGCGCGCAGTTGGTTCATAGTGCGTGATTGATGAGTATGCTGGCGAGGACGAAGGATCAGCTGTGGACCAGCTTATGCTAGGCTGATTGAAATCGCCAATAACAAACAGCAGATCCGAAGGCTTCAGTGTGAGAGTGAAGCCGCTGATACAATCATGTAGAGAGCGAAGAGCCGATATCTCGGAGCTAAGCTGCGGTGGAATGTATACTACCATGACGTACAGATGTGCGTTATTGCAGGTGACGCGCACACAAATATACTCGAGAGAACGATCACGGGAAGGTAATTCTATCGACTCGTATGCGTTAGAAACGGCTAGCAAAACACCACCACCGCGAGAGCTAGAGCCGCTGAGAGAGCGATCACAGCGGTAAACAGAGAAGTTGTTGTTGAAGAGAAGAGCAGATGGAATGTTGTCAACAAGCCAAGTTTCCGTGAGGGCGATAAGGTTGAAGTCAGCCTCCGATACAGCTAGGTGAAATTCTTTTGTTTTAGTGCGCAAACCTCTAACGTTTTGATAATAGCAGCTTAAATACTCAGCGGTAGCGTTGTCATTGTGGTGGTTGGATAAAGCGGGTATACGGTAAGTCAATTGAGCTGCGTTGTCAGAGCATGAGGGTTGGCGTGTTTGTTGCGTGCAATGAGCGGAACTTCGTCTAGTTGAGAAAAAAGCGATCGATTGTAGACTGGTGCAGGTGCGGAGATGAAGCGCGGTGGTTTTGGGGCGGTCCAGAAACAAGTGTTGAGTTGGGTGCTTCCAAGGTATCATTCACCGGGGGATGACACTGTTGTGATGATGTTGTTTCAGGACCAGGTGGAGTAGACGTGCGTGCTGCTAAACGGTGAGTCGTTGTTGGTGTGCGTGTGGTGTAGCGGTGATCAGTACTAGTAGCTGGTGTGCGTGTTGTAAAGCGGTTTCGGGTGGCTATAGGAGATGAGGTTTGGTGGTCGTGTTGACGGGATGGAAAAAACTCACGTACACCGATACCGACTGGCCAAGTGGATGGTGTGAGTGCCGCATCTCGAAGGATAGCCGGGACTCTCACTTTGAATGAAAGCCAATTCATGCTGTCCACACTAACCCCTCTTCTCAGCAGGCAATACGCTATAACGTCATCGGTGGCTAAGCGACGCTTTACAGAAGCGACCACTTGTTCCACAGTGACGGCTGTTGATAAGCGGGATAGGCGGATCCAGATCCTATATGTGAATGGCTCACGAGGTGCAGCTTGAAGCGGTGATGATAACGGATCGGTTCCCACCAGTTCATAAGGTTGTGTAGGTGCCGGCTGGACGGCAATCGTGGTATTGGTGTATGCGTTTGGCGATGACGCGGCACAAAGGATGTTACCGCGATTGTTTACAATTCTGTTTACACCAGGAGATGCCGAATCCTCGATTACGCGCCTCCGCTTTCTACCCGTAGCCGGTCGAGGATCAGGATTCCGAATGTGAGGCGTGGATGCAGTTTGAAGAAGGGTAAAACCACTGCGAACTTCGGCGACAATAGGCTCAACGAGCTTGCCGATAGCTGCTACAGCTGAGGTGAGGGCGGCTTGGAAACCGACCTGGGCGCCTATTTCTTTTACCGAACGGCAGCGCGGATTTTTAAGAATGTTAGTGCAGCCAATGCAGCTCCAGTGCAGGTCGACATTGGACAATACTGCGTCAATCAGCTCGGGGGGCAATTTGCAACAGCCGCGGTGGAACGTAGCGTCACAATATGCACAACTGATGATGCAGCCGGTGGCCTCTAGCGGTTCAGCACACGAGAAGCAAATAGCCGCCATCGCGAAATCACGCGTAATCACAGCACAACACTGCTAAGCCGAGCAGGAAAAAAACAGCAGGAAACCACAGTTGTGGTGCAACTAAACAATTCGCCAACACGCAACGATGATGTGAAGCAGTTTAATAGTCCGTAGAATAAGCAACAATGCGATGCGACGCAGAAAACGCAAGAAATTTACTGAAAAATCAAGGAGCGCGACGAAAGTGCGGCCGAACAGTTAAACGTCAAACGAATTGCCATGATAAACCCATAAATTAGTCAATTTTGTTAATGCAACCGTAATTTTTACATTGTTTCAACACGACAATAAGACTTTCGGAATAAAGGAAACATTTTAGGTTTTATTGTTGTTTTTTCTGTCATTATATCATTATAAATTATTAATAAATTATAAATTATAAATTATAAATTATCATTATATCAGTAATTATAAAAATGATTTATGGGCAAGTCAGATGCCATGCCATGTCAGATCAATTGATAAGTTATGTTGTCCATGAGACAACAGAAAACTCTAAACATGAAAAAAGTAAACCATCCAGCTTATAAGCGTGCGCGATCAACGAATGACACCCCGTAACGTCTTAAATGGACTGCGTACAGAAGTCTGACGTCGCATGAGAACATTCTGCGTATTGATCACCAACATTTTGGCACTATTAGGCAACAATCAAAGCATCGCAGGCGAGCCCAGGTTCATTTTAAAGTTCCAAAAAAGCTAAAAATGAAGACAGAGGTACAAGTGGCTACATTACTGGGTTATCTGGGCCGAGAGATCGATGCAACTCGCCAAACAGTGAAATAGTATGGGAAAATTAACACACATACTAGGAAGCAGAAATCGCGTCCACTGACTTCGCAATGGCAAACTATGACGCCAAAACTAAATGTGTTCATACTAGGTGAATTTTGGTAGAATTTTGACGTGACACACTAGTCCACAAACTGGTGCAACATCCGTGACATGTGTTCCATCGAATTTTTCTGGACCAACATGATGCAAAAGCTCTACTGTAACAATTTTGTCGCCAAAACTTAGGATGCCAACAGGCATGTCTTCGTCCATAATGGCGAAATTCCAGATAACTGATAAAAGGCAACTCCCAAAGTCTTAGATTTATTTGTCCAAGAAAGCTTAAAAAATTACCTTTCAAATTATGTACATCTTAAGAAATTATCTCTCCTAGGTTTTTTTCCACAGCCAGCCGAAAAAAAGACTTTTTTTTCTTGTAAACGTTACGGGGATATTGATCACGAGTTCGAACATACTGAACGATCCGTCATTCCATAGTACTTTAATTAAAGTTGAAAGAGTACGATGGTATAAAATGTTATTCTAAAAGATATTCAGTAATTTGTATACGAATAGTTTCTTCACATCTTTCAAAATCAGTCAAAACCTTTCGCGGGCCGGATTGAATGTTGCGGCGGGCCGCATTTGGCCCGCGGGCCGGACTTTGCCGAACGCTGCTTTATACTATTTTTGGGATATTTTCGATCGTATACATAAATAAATACGTACGTATATACGTACAAATATTTAAAACCCCCTGTTGTTTGAACGAGAACGACGTTTCACACTGTTGCTGTTTAAGAGTACAACGATCATCAAAATGCTTTTTTATAAGGAATCAGTTATCAATTGATGTGACATGGCATGACTTGTCCATAAAGCATTTTTATAATTACTGAATCTATGTTTGCTTCGATGATTTTTCAGCCTTTCAGACTTTTCTATCATCCCCGGAATATATTCAATATTTTTGGCGGCGTGGGAGGATGGGGTCTTCAAGAAGCGATATTGATTCCATTTTGTTATTTTTTGACTGATCGCATTTTTAGCCATCTATTGCCGATTCTCAAATGATTAAAGATTAGAATTAGTTTTTAAAGTAGGTTTCATTAATTTTGAACCATACTTGGATGATATAATTACAGAAAAACAACAATTGTACCTAAAATGTTTCTTAAAGATTAAATATAATAATTTAAGCGCAAAAATACGCATTCACCTGGCCCGCGGCACTCGATTATTTACTAAAGTTGGCCCTTTGCCTCAAAAGTTTGCCGACCGCTGCTTTAAATCATTTTCTGTACGAAGCTTTCAAACGCACACCCTATCCACAAAAGGCGGTTTTCGCCACGATTTACGACCTAGCGAAAATGTTTTTTTCACGGATTTGTATGGAGCGAGACACACACCCAAATGATGGTCCAAAATTATGGATGAGAAGATTATGGTTCAGACTTCTGTTTCACTCTCGC
Source organism: Anopheles merus (assembly GCF_017562075.2). Lineage (NCBI taxonomy): Eukaryota > Metazoa > Arthropoda > Insecta > Diptera > Culicidae > Anopheles > Anopheles merus. Next base: position 3,153 of record NW_024428132.1, on the reverse strand, counting down.
TTACAGACCATGATCCCTGTCGCATTCTCACAATCCCATCGGCTCTACGGTTTGCTTGTTGCTGCTGTTTCTCGCACGTGAGGGAGTTTTCTTTCTCCTTGTTTTTCCCGTGTGTGGCATTGGCTGCGAACGATCAGTATCCTCAAATTCGTGCCCGTTTATCTGCCACAGTATACGGAAATCTTTTGTGACTTTTGTTTTTACCTATAATTACCGAATTTGCTTTAAACTTCCTTCCAATAACCTTTAAAAACAATCTGGTCACCCCGCGCCAGCAACCGGCCTGCTGAAATCAATTGATCCTAGTCAATAATCCATTGCTCGTAATCAAAAATAAAGGATGCTAGTCAAGAATCTATTGCGACTATTCAAAAAAAAGAATGTTGCTAGTCTAAACTCAATTGGAAAACCTTGTATGATGTTGTGTGTAGATTTGGGACATTTTATGCGGACGAGCAGCAATTAAATGCCGCATATTGTGTACCCTTTAAAACAAACGGGCAGAATGCTTTTAATCATCACTCTGCTGCTCTATTCAACATGCGTAGCGACTCATTTGACGCAGTCGATCATCACAACGAGACCGGTTCCTACGAGGCCTTACGAGATCGATTCGTATCCGGACCATTCCCCCGATAGCAAGAACCGACTATCCGATAGCGTGGCTTTAGTAGGGTTAACGAGCCGTACGGTTAAGGAGCCACAGCATTGCTCGGTATATAAAAGAAGAAGAATATTTGTACAGGAGGCAATTGGCTTGGTATGCAGATGGCAGGGAGCTGTGGCGTATTATCGGCCACGGGCTGTAATCGACTACGTGGTTCCAAGGAGCGCTGATATGTGGCGACATGTAGTTTGGCAGGTACCTTTTCGACTCGTGGGAGCAGCGATTTGGAATGGAATCGCACCTCCCAAATGATCCGGATGGTTCCGGCCCGGTAGATCAACGGTGGCGTATTAGCACGAGTGGAGGCCCTATGTGGACACACGAATGTGGACTATTCGGATGTGTCGAGCAAGAAGTTGTATAAGGCATTCTAAACCAGAGAAGAATTGCGAAGCACTTTACTTCCGAGTGGGGGAATGGGTTCCCTTCCTCGGGGCCCCTCGTGGCCGCTTAGTTTGCGTACTGGTTGAACCGCCCCTGCCCACACCTTATTATTGTTTGCCTTAAGCATGGTAAATACAGTTTACATTTTGTGTACTAAACTATGTTAGCAAAAATGAACAGCAACACGAATGGAAAGCGTACGGAGTCAAGAAATAGGGTGTTCAAACAAGAGCAGAAGGAGGAGCGTGAAAGGTGATAGTCGAAGAGCTGGGATGAGAATATCTCATCATATCTTCGTACGCCGGCTGCCGGATAGTTAGCCCTTGCTACGCGAGACGTTCCTTACGAGAATCGAACCGCTAGAGCATGTGGTTAATTCGTGCGAGTTGACTTTACCTGTTATTAGTTGGTTTACCGGGATAGGGGGATAGTCAGTCCTGGACCACTATGACCATACTGGGCCTGAACCTAGGGCGGGTATGTTGTTATGTTGTGTTCGGATAGCACGACAACGAGGAGCAGCCGAAATCGTCCAAGCAATCCATAGAATGCGGGGACGGGTGGAGCAGCTTGGCGCGTGGCTCCGGCTGCACTATTGGCATTTGAGACTCCCGGAGGGCCGAGCGCAGCCGCAGCGTTACAGGTTTCGAATCATATAAGGGAATAGTTCAATCACTTAGGGGAATGTTGCAAGCATGCTTTGGATGTTTGCAATCACTTAGGAGAGTGTTGCAATCGATTAGGGGAATTTTGCAAGCATACTGTGGAGCTGTCGTCAGACGGTGGGTGCCAGTGTAAAAAGGTTCGAATTGATACCGATGATGTTTTCTTAAAAACATCATTTGGAGTGACAACATGGAGTGAGAGGCAGGGGAGACGTGCCTTTCTCTCTTCCGGAGAGGAGCCCCTGTTAATTAGGTAGAAGACGGTACAACATGGTAGGTAAATCCTTAACTGCATTCCCTATTGTGTGGGAAGGAAGAAGAGGGGGGGGGGGGGGCGGATAGCATGAATTGTGCATTTTTGAATAAAAGCAAAAAAATGAAAAGAAAAATATGTTCAAAGACATCATCCCCCATTTGAATATTTGACAATTTTAAGCATTGGTTGGCTTCACATGATATGCTGTGTGTGCTAGTGCATTGATAATCGTCCTTTGATTGATTATTATCATTATTATTATTATTCACAAGTACAACTAACTGCACTAACAAACAATATAAAATCCGTACGCAGCATGCAACCGATCGATCCGGCAAATAACTCCGGCAACGGTAAATCCATTCATACATCATGACGACTAATTGCACACTGATCAAATTCAGATTCGAACGACGGCTCTAGCCAACGCGCAATGCATCAAGCAGCCAATAAAAACGGGAAGGAAAAAAACAATAACCAAGTCAAGCACACAAGGCAAGGTCAAGCATTCGCCAATAACTGCTGGGAGAGAAGCGTGGGAATGAAGGAGTTGGGGAACCAACGTCTCTCAAAACGAATATGATCTGAGTGAACGGATAAAGAAGACAGCAAACAAGCGATACAGGGTTTTCCAATTGAGTTTAGACTAGCAACATTCTTTTTTGAATAGTCGCATAGATTCTTGACTAGCATCCTCTATTTTGATTACGACCAATGGATTTTTGACTAGGAGCAATTGATTTCAGCAGGCCGGTTGCTGGCGCGGAGTGACCAGATTGTTTTTAGAGGTTATCGGTAGGAAATTTAAAGCAAATTCGGTAATTTTCGGTAAAAACAACTTTTTATTCACTCACAAAATTTATTAAATTCCAATTTTATTGTTTAAACGGTGAATACTTAGAAAAATATTGATTTTCGGTCCGAAAAATTGAGTTTTACGGCCTCAGCACAATTTTCCGATCGAAAAAATTCGATAGGCGCTCACGTAAAACTGACAGTATAACTATTTCTTTCATACTCCTACTTGAAGTCGATCCCGTCGAGTTCAGTTTTTTAGCGTAGGCAAACCATTTTTTGAATATTTAATAAATTAATTTTTATCACCCAAATATTGAAAAAGAAACCAAACATTACCAACTTGCTTTTACATAACGTTTTTCAACACCATCAACCTTGATTTA